>NW_027327013.1:600000-817526 GCF_047675955.1 Chlorocebus sabaeus | reverse complement strand
GAAAGATGTAACTCTGTGAGATGAATTCACAGAGCACAAAGCAGTTTCTCAGAAAGCTTCTTTCCAGTTTTGAACGGAAGATATTTCCTTTTTCACCATAGCCGTCTATGGGCTTCCAAATATCCCTTTGCCAATTCCTCAAGAACAGCCTTAGCGAAAGGCTTCTTGAAGGGAAAGATGTAACTCTGTGAGATGAATTAACAGAACACAGAGCCGTTTCTCAGAAAGCTTCTTTCCAGTTTTGAACGGAAGATATTTCCTTTTTCACCATAGGCCTCCATGGGCTTCCAAATATCCCTTTGCCAATTCCAAAAGAACAGCCTTAGCGAAAGGCTTCTTGAAGGGAAAGATGTAACTCTGTGAGATGAATTCACAGAACACAGAGCAGTTTCTCAGAAAGCTTCTTTCCAGTTGTGAACGGAAGATATTTCCTTTTTCACCATAGCCGTCTAGGGGCTTGCAAATATCCCTTTGCCAATTCCACAAGAACAGCCTTAGCGAAAGGCTTCTTGAAGGGAAAGATGTAACTCTGTGAGATGAATTAACAGAACACAGAGGCAGTTTCTCAGAAAGCTTCTTTCCAGTTTTGAACGGAAGATATTTCCTTTTCCACCATAGCCCTCTATGGGCTTCCAAATATCCCTTTGCCAATTCCACAAGAACAGCCTTAGGGAAAGGCTTCTTGAAGGGAAAGATGTAACTCTGTGAGATGAATTTACAGAACACAGAGCAGTTTCTCAGAAAGCTTCTTTCCAGTTTTGAACGGAAGATATTTCCTTTTTCACCATAGCCCTCTATGGGCTTCCAAATATCCTTTGCCAATTCCACAAGAACAGCCTTAGCGAAAGGCGTCTTGAAGGGAAAGATGTAACTGTGTGAGATGAATTCACAGAACACAGAGCAGTTTCTCAGAAAGCTTCTTTCCAGTTTTGAACGGAAGATATTTCCTTTTTCACCATAGCCCTCTATGGGCTTCCAAATATCCCTTTGCCAATTCCACAAGAACAGCCTTAGCGAAAGGCTTCTTGAAGGGAAAGATGTAACTCTGTGAGATGAATTCACAGAACACAGAGCAGTTTCTCAGAAAGCTTCTTTCCAGTTTTGAACGGAAGATATTTCCTTTTTCAACATAGCCCTCTATGGGCTTCCAAATATCGCTTTGCAAATTCCACAAGGAGAGCCTTAGCGAAAGGCTTCTTGAAGGGAAAGATGTAGCTCTGTGAGAAGAATTAACAGAACACAGAGCAGTTTCTCAGAAAGCTTCTTTCCAGTTTTGAACGGAAGATATTTCCTTTTTCACCATAGAACTCTATGGGCTTCTAAATATCGCCTTGCCAATTCCACAAGAACAGCCTTAGCGAAAGCCTTCTTGAAGGGAAAGATGTAACTCTGTGAGATGAATTCACAGAACACAGAGCAGTTTCTCAGAAAGCTTCTTTCTAGTTTGGAACGGAAGATAATTCCTTTTTCACCATAGCCCTCTAGGGGCTTTCAAATATCGCTTTGCCAATTCCACAAGAACAGCCTTAGCGAAAGGCTTCTTGAAGGGAAAGATGTAACTCTGTGAGATGAATTAACAAAACACAGAGCAGTTTCTCAGAAAGCTTCTTTCCAGTTTTGAAGGGAAGATATTTCCTTTTTCACCATAGCCCTCTATGGGCTTCCGAATATCCCTTTGCCAATTCCACAAGAACACCCTTAGCGAAAGGCTTCTTGAAGGGAAAGATGTAACTCTGTGAGATGAATTCACAGAACACAGAGCAGTTTCTCAAAAAGCTTCTTTCCAGTTTTGAACGGAAGATATTTCCTTTTTCACCATAGCCCTCTATGGGCTTCCAAATATCCCTTTGCCAATTTCACAAGAACAGCCTTAGCAAAAGGCTTCTTGAAGGGAAAGATGTAACTCTGTGAGATGAATTAAGAGAACACACAGCAGTTTCTCAGAAAGCTTCTTTCCAGTTTTGAACGGAAAATATTTCCTTTTTCACCATAGCCCTCTATGGGCTTCCAAATATCGCTTTGCCAATTCCAAAAGAACAGACTCAGCGAAAGGCTTCTTGAAGGGAAAGATGTAACTCTGTGAGATGCATTAACAGAACACGGAGCAGTTTCTCAGAAATCTTCTTTCCAGTTTTGAACGGAAGATATTTCCTTTTTCACCATAGCCCTCTATGGGCTTCCAAATATCCCCTTGCCAATTCCACAAAAACAGCCTTAGCGAAAGGCTTCTTGAAGGGAAAGATGTAACTCTGTGAGATGAATTAACAGAACACAGAGCAGTTTCTCAGAAAGCTTCTTTCCAGTTTTGAAAGGAAGATATTTCCTTTTTCACCATACGCCTCTATGGGCTTCCAAATATCCCTTTGCCAATTCCACAAGAACAGCCTTAGCGAAAGGCTTCTTGAAGGGAAAGATGTAACTCTGTGAGATGAATTAACAGAACACAGAGCAGTTTCTCAGAAAGCTTCTTTCCAGTTTTGAACGGAAGATATTTCCTTTTTCACCATAGCCGTCTATGGGATTCCAAATATCCCTTTGCCAATTCCACAAGAACAGCCTTAGGGAAAGGCTACTAGAAGGGAAAGATGTAACTCTGTGAGATGAATTAACAGAACACAGAGCAGTTTCTCAGAAAGCTTCTTTCCAGTTTTAAACGGAAGATATTTCCTTTTTCACCATAGCCCTCTAAGGGCTTCCAAATATCCCTTTGCCAATTCCACAAGAACAGCCTTAGCGAAAGGCTTCTTGAAGGGAAAGATGTAATTCTGTGAGATGAATTCACAGAACACAGAGCAGTTTCTCAGAAAGCTTCTTTCCAGTTTTGAACGGAAGATATTTCCTTTTTCACCATAGCCCTCTATGGGCTTCCAAATATCGCTTTGCCAATTCCACAAGAACAGCCTTAGCGAAAGGATTCTTGAAGGGAAAGATGTAACTCTGTGAGAAGAATTAACAGAACACAGAGCAGTTTCTCAGAAAGCTTCTTTCCAGTTTTGAACGGAAGATATTTCCTTTTTCACCATAGCCCTCTAAGGACTTCCAAATATCCCTTTGCCAATTCCACAAGAACAGCCTTAGCGAAAGGCTCCTTGAAGGGAAAGATGTAACTCTGTGAGATGAATTAACAGAACAGAGAGCAGTTTCTCAGAAAGCTTCTTTCCAGTTTTGAACGGAAGATATTTCCTTTTTCACCATTGCCCTCTATGGGCTTCCAAATATCCCTTTGCCAATTCCACAAGAACAGCCTTAGCGAAAGGCTTCTTGAAGGGAAAGATGTAACTGTGTGAGATGAATTCACAGAACACAGAGCAGTTTCTCAGAAAGCTTCTTTCCAGTTTTGAACGGAAGATATTTCCTTTTTCACCATAGCCCTCTATGGGCTTCCAAATATCCCTTTGCCAATTCCACAAGAACAGCCTTAGCGAAAGGCTTCTTGAAGGGAAAGATGTAACTCTGTGAGATGAATTAACAGAACACAGAGCAGTTTCTCAGAAAGCTTCTTTCCACTTTTGAACGGAAGATATTTCCTTTTTCACCATAGCCGTCTATGGGCTTCCAAATATCCCTTTGCCAATTCCACAAGAACAGCCATAGCGAAAGGCTTCTTGAAGGGAAAGATGTAACTCTGTGAGATGAATTAACAGAACACAGAGCAGTTTCTCAGAAAGCTTCTTTCCAGTTTTGAACGAAAGATATTTCCTTTTCCACCATAGCCCTCTATGGGCTTCCCAATATCCCTTTGCCAATTCCACAAGAACAGCCTTAGCGAAAGGCTTCTTGAAGGGAAAGATGTAACTCTGTGAGATGAATTCACAGAACACAGAGCAGTTTCTCAGAAAGCTTCTTTCCAGTTTTGAACGGAAGATATTTCGTTTTTCACCATAGCCCTCTATGGGCTTCTAAATATCGCCTTGCCAATTCCACAAGAACAGCCTTAGCGAAAGGCTTCTTGAAGGGAAAGATGTAACTCTGTGAGATGAATTCACAGAGCACAAAGCAGTTTCTCAGAAAGCTTCTTTCCAGTTTTGAACGGAAGATATTTCCTTTTTCACCATAGCCGTCTATGGGCTTCCAAATATCCCTTTGCCAATTCCTCAAGAACAGCCTTAGCGAAAGGCTTCTTGAAGGGAAAGATGTACCTCTGTGAGATGAATTAACAGAACACAGAGCCGTTTCTCAGAAAGCTTCTTTCCAGTTTTGAACGGAAGATATTTCCTTTTTCACCATAGGCCTCCATGGGCTTCCAAATATCCCTTTGCCAATTCCAAAAGAACAGCCTTAGCGAAAGGCTTCTTGAAGGGAAAGATGTAACTCTGTGAGATGAATTCACAGAACACAGAGCAGTTTCTCAGAAAGCTTCTTTCCAGTTTTGAACGGAAGATATTTCCTTTTTCACCATAGCCGTCTAGGGGCTTGCAAATATCCCTTTGCCAATTCCACAAGAACAGCCTTAGCGAAAGGCTTCTTGAAGGGAAAGATGTAACTCTGTGAGATGAATTAACAGAACACAGAGCAGTTTCTCAGAAAGCTTCTTTCCAGTTTTGAACGGAAGATATTTCCTTTTCCACCATAGCCCTCTATGGGCTTCCAAATATCCCTTTGCCAATTCCACAAGAACAGCCTTAGGGAAAGGCTTCTTGAAGGGAAAGATGTAACTCTGTGAGATGAATTTACAGAACACAGAGCAGTTTCTCAGAAAGCTTCTTTCCAGTTTTGAACGGAAGATATTTCCTTTTTCACCATAGCCCTCTATGGGCTTCCAAATATCCTTTGCCAATTCCACAAGAACAGCCTTAGCGAAAGGCGTCTTGAAGGGAAAGATGTAACTGTGTGAGATGAATTCACAGAACACAGAGCAGTTTCTCAGAAAGCTTCTTTCCAGTTTTGAACGGAAGATATTTCCTTTTTCACCATAGCCCTCTATGGGCTTCCAAATATCCCTTTGCCAATTCCACAAGAACAGCCTTAGCGAAAGGCTTCTTGAAGGGAAAGATGTAACTCTGTGAGATGAATTCACAGAACACAGAGCAGTTTCTCAGAAAGCTTCTTTCCAGTTTTGAACGGAAGATATTTCCTTTTTCACCATAGCCCTCTATGGGCTTCCAAATATCGCTTTGCCAATTCCACAAGGAGAGCCTTAGCGAAAGGCTTCTTGAAGGGAAAGATGTAGCTCTGTGAGAAGAATTAACAGAACACAGAGCAGTTTCTCAGAAAGCTTCTTTCCAGTTTTGAACGGAAGATATTTCCTTTTTCACCATAGAACTCTATGGGCTTCTAAATATCGCCTTGCCAATTCCACAAGAACAGCCTTAGCGAAAGCCTTCTTGAAGGGAAAGATGTAACTCTGTGAGATGAATTCACAGAACACAGAGCAGTTTCTCAGAAAGCTTCTTTCCAGTTTTGAACGGAAGATATTTCCTTTTTCACAATAGCCCTCTATGGGCTTCCAAATATCCCTTTGCCAATTCTACAAGAACAGCCCTAGCGAAAGGCTTCTTGAAGGGAAAGATGTAACTCTGTGAGATGAATTCACAGAACACAGAGCAGTTTCTCAGAAAGCTTCTTTCCAGTTTTGAACGGAAGATATTTCCTTTTTCACCATAGTCGTCTATGTGCTTCCAAATATCCCTTTGCCAATTCCTCAAGAACAGCCTTAGCGAAAGGCTTCTTAAAGGGAAAGATGTAACTCTGTGAGATGAATTAACAGAACACAGAGCAGTTTCTCAGAAAGCTTCTTTCCAGTTTTGAACGGAAGATATTTCCTTTTTCACAATAGCCCTCTATGGGCTTCCAAATATCCCTTTGCCAATTCCACAAGAACAGCCTTAGCGAAAGGCGTCTTGGAGGGAAAGATGTAACTCTGTGAGATGAATTCACAGAACACAGAGCAGTTTCTCAGAAAGCTTCTTTCCAGTTTTGAACGGAAGATATTTCCTTTTTCACCATAGCCGTCTATGGGCTTCCAAATATCCCTTTGCCAATTCCTCAAGAACAGCCTTAGCGAAAGACTTCTTGAAGGGAAAGATGTAACTCTGTGAGATGAATTAACAGAACACAGAGCAGTTTCTCAGAAAGCTTCTTTCCAGTTTTGAACGGAAGATATTTCCTTTTTCACCATAGCCCTCTATGGGCTTCCAAATATCGCTATCCCAATTCCACAAGAACAGCTTTAGCGAAAGGCTTCTTGAAGGGAAAGATGTAACTCTGTGAGATGAATTCACAGAACACAGAGCAGTTTCTCAGAAAGCTTCTTTCCAGTTTTGAACGGAAGATATTTCCTTTTTCACCGTAGCCCTCTATGGGCTTCCAAATATCCCTTTGACAATTCCACAAAAACAGCCTTAGCGAAAGGCTTCTTGAAGGGAACGATGAAACTCTGTGAGATGAATTAACAGAACACAGAGCAGTTTCTCAGAAAGCTTCTTTCCAGTTTTGAACGGAAGATATTTCCTTTTTCACCATAGAACTCTATGGGCTTCCAAATATCCCTTTGCCAATTCCACAAGAACAGCCTTAGCGAAAGGCTTCTTGAAGGGAAAGATGTAACTCTGTGAGATGAATTAACAGAACACAGAGCCGTTTCTAAGAAAGCTTCTTTCCAGTTTTGAACGCAAGATATTTCCTTTTTCACCATAGCCCTCTATGGGCTTCCCAATATACCTTTGCCAATTCCACAACAACAGCCTTAGCGAAAGGTTTCTTGAAGGGAAAGATGTAACTCTGTGAGATGAATTCACAGAACACAGAGCAGTTTCTCAGAAAGCTTCTTTCCAGTTTTGAACGGAAGATATTTCCTTTTTCACCATAGGCCTCTATGGGCTTCCAAATATCCCTTTGCCAATTCCACAAGAACAGCCTTAGCGAAAGGTTTCTTGAAGGGAAGGATGTAACTCTGTGAGATGAATTCACAGAACACAGAGCAGTTTCTCAGAAAGCTTCTTTCAAGTTTTGAACGGAAGATATTTCCTTTTTCACCTTAGCCGTCTATGGGCTTGCAAATATCCCTTTGCCAATTCCACAAGAACAGCCTTAGCGAAAGGCTTCTTGAAGGGAAAGATGTAACTCTGTGAGATGAATTAACAGAACACAGAGCATTTTCTCAGAAAGCTTCTTTCCTGTTTTGAACGGAAGATATTTCCTTTTTCACCATAGCCCTCTATGGGCTTCCAAATATCCCTTTGCCAATTCCACAAGAACAGCCTTAGGGAAAGGCTTCTTGAAGGGAAAGATGTAACTCTGTGAGATGAATTTACAGAACACAGAGCAGTTTCTCAGAAAGCTTCTTTCCAGTTTTGAACGGAAGATATTTCCTTTTTCACCATAGCCCTCTATGGGCTTCCAAATATCCCTTTGCCAATTCCACAAGAACAGCCTTAGCGAAAGGCGTCTTGAAGGGAAAGATGTAACTCTGTGAGATGAATTAACAGAACACAGAGCAGTTTCTCAGAAAGCTTCTTTCCAGTTTTGAACGGAAGATATTTCCTTTTTCACCATAGCCGTCTATGGGCTTCCAAATATCCCTTTGCCAATTCCTCAAGAACAGCCTTAGCGAAAGGCTTCTTGAAGGGAAAGATGTAACTCTGTGAGATGAATTCACAGAACACAGAGCAGTTTCTCAGAAAGCTTCTTTCCAGTTTTGAACGGAAAATATTTCCTTTTTAACCATAGCCGTCTATGGGCTTCCAAATATCCCTTTGCCAATTCCACAAGAACAGCCTTAGCGAAAGGCTTCTTGAAGGGAAAGATGTAACTCTGTGAGATGAATTAACAGAACACAGAGCAGTTTCTCAGAAAGCTTCTTTCCAGTTTTGAACGGAAGATATTTCCTTTTTCACCATAGCCCTCTATGGGCTTCCAAATATCCCTTTGCCAATTCCACAAGAACAGCCTTAGCGAAAGGCTTCTTGAAGGGAAAGATGTAACTCTGTGAGATGAATTAACAGAACGCAGAGCAGTTTCTCAGAAAGCTTCTTTCCAGTTTTGAACGGAAGATATTTCCTTTTTCACCATAGTCCTCTATGGGCTTCCAAATATCGCTTTGCCAATTCCACAAGAACAGCCTTAGCGAAAGGCTTCTTGAAGGGAAAGATGTAACTCTGTGAGATGAATTCACAGAACACAGAGCAGTTTCTCAGAAAGCTTCTTTCCAATTTTAAACGGAAGTTACTTCCTTTTTCACCATAGCCCTTTAAGGACTTCCAAATATCCCGTTGCCAATTCCACAAGAACAGCCTTAGTGTAAGGCTTCTTGAAGGGAAAGATGTAACTCTGTGAGATGAATTAACAGAACACAGAGCAGTTTCTCAGAAAGCTTCTTTCCGGTTTTGAACGGAAGATATTTCCTTTTTCACCATAGCCCTCTATGGGCTTGCAAATATCCCTTTCTCAAATCCACAAGAACAGCCTTAGCGAAAGGCTTCTTGAAGGGAAAGATGTAACTCTGTGAGATGAATTCACAGAACACAGAGCAGTTTCTCAGAAAGCTTCTTTCCAGTTTTGAACGGAAGATATTTCCTTTTTCACCATAGCCGTCCATGGGCTTCCAAATATCCCTTTGCCAATTCCTCAAGAACAGCCTTAGCGAAAGGCATCTTGAAGGGAAAGATGTAACTCTGTGAGATGAATTAACAGAACACAGACCAGTTTCTCAGAAAACTTCTTTCCAGTTTTAAACGGAAGTTATTTCCTTTTTCACCGTAGCCCTCTATGGGCTTCCAAATATCCCTTTGCCAATTCCACAAGAACAGCCTTAGCAAAAGGCTTCTTGAAGGGAAACATGAAACTCTGTGAGATGAATTAACAGAACACAGAGCCGTTTCTAAGAAAGCTTCTTTCCAGTTTTGAACGGAAGATATTTCCTTTTTCACCATAACCCTCTATGGGCTTCCAAATATCCCTTTGCCAATTCCACAAGAACAGCCTTAGCGAAAGGCTTCTTGAAGGGAAAGATGTAACTCTGTGAGATGAATTAACAGAACACAGAGCCGTTTCTAAGAAAGCTTCTTTCCAGTTTTGAACGGAAGATATTTCCTTTTTCACCATAGCCCTCTATGGGCTTCCCAATATACCTTTGCCAATTCCACAACAACAGCCTTAGCGAAAGGTTTCTTGAAGGGAAAGATGTAACTCTGTGAGATGAATTCACAGAACACAGAGCAGTTTCTCAGAAAGCTTCTTTCCAGTTTTGAACGGAAGATATTTCCCTTTTCACCATAGGCCTCTATGGGCTTCCAAATATCCCTTTGCCAATTCCACAAGAACAGCCTTAGCGAAAGGTTTCTTGAAGGGAAGGATGTAACTCTGTGAGATGAATTCACAGAACACAGAGCAGTTTCTCAGAAAGCTTCTTTCCAGTTTTGAACGGAAGATATTTCCTTTTTCACCTTAGCCGTCTATGGGCTTGCAAATATCCCTTTGCCAATTCCACAAGAACAGCCTTAGCGAAAGGCTTCTTGAAGGGAAAGATGTAACTCTGTGAGATGAATTAACAGAACACAGAGCATTTTCTCAGAAAGCTTCTTTCCTGTTTTGAACGGAAGATATTTCCTTTTTCACCATAGCCCTCTATGGGCTTCCAAATATCCCTTTGCCAATTCCACAAGAACAGCCTTAGGGAAAGGCTTCTTGAAGGGAAAGATGTAACTCTGTGAGATGAATTTACAGAACACAGAGCAGTTTCTCAGAAAGCTTCTTTCCAGTTTTGAACGGAAGACATTTCCTTTTTCACCATAGCCCTCTATGGGCTTCCAAATATCCCTTTGCCAATTCCACAAGAACAGCCTTAGCGAAAGGCGTCTTGAAGGGAAAGATGTAACTCTGTGAGATGAATTCACAGAACACAGAGCAGTTTCTCAGAAAGCTTCTTTCCAGTTTTGAACGGAAGATATTTCCTTTTTCACCATAGCCGTCTATGGGCTTCCAAATATCCCTTTGCCAATTCCTCAAGAACAGCCTTAGCGAAAGGCTTCTTGAAGGGAAAGATGTAACTCTGTGAGATGAATTCACAGAACACAGAGCAGTTTCTCAGAAAGCTTCTTTCCAGTTTTGAACGGAAAATATTTCCTTTTTAACCATAGCCGTCTATGGGCTTCCAAATATCCCTTTGCCAATTCCACAAGAACAGCCTTAGCGAAAGGCTTCTTGAAGGGAAAGATGTAACTCTGTGAGATGAATTAACAGAACACAGAGCAGTTTCTCAGAAAGCTTCTTTCCAGTTTTGAACGGAAGATATTTCCTTTTTCACCATAGCCCTCTATGGGCTTCCAAATATCCCTTTGCCAATTCCACAAGAACAGCCTTAGCGAAAGGCTTCTTGAAGGGAAAGATGTAACTCTGTGAGATGAATTCACAGAACACAGAGCAGTTTCTCAGAAAGCTTCTTTCCAGTTTTGAACGGAAGATATTTCCTTTTTCACCTTAGCCGTCTATGGGCTTGCAAATATCCCTTTGCCAATTCCACAAGAACAGCCTTAGCGAAAGGCTTCTTGAAGGGAAAGATGTAACTCTGTGAGATGAATTAACAGAACACAGAACATTTTCTCAGAAAGCTTCTTTCCTGTTTTGAACGGAAGATATTTCCTTTTTCACCATAGCCCTCTATGGGCTTCCAAATATCCCTTTGCCAATTCCACAAGAACAGCCTTAGGGAAAGGCTTCTTGAAGGGAAAGATGTAACTCTGTGAGATGAATTTACAGAACACAGAGCAGTTTCTCAGAAAGCTTCTTTCCAGTTTTGAACGGAAGATATTTCCTTTTTCACCATAGCCGTCTATGGGCTTCCAAATATCCCTTTGCCAATTCCACAAGAACAGCCTTAGCGAAAGGCGTCTTGAAGGGAAAGATGTAACTCTGTGAGATGAATTAACAGAACACAGAGCAGTTTCTCAGAAAGCTTCTTTCCAGTTTTGAACGGAAGATATTTCCTTTTTCACCATAGCCGTCTATGGGCTTCCAAATATCCCTTTGCCAATTCCTCAAGAACAGCCTTAGCGAAAGGCTTCTTGAAGGGAAAGATGTAACTCTGTGAGATGAATTCACAGAACACAGAGCAGTTTCTCAGAAAGCTTCTTTCCAGTTTTGAACGGAAAATATTTCCTTTTTAACCATAGCCGTCTATGGGCTTCCAAATATCCCTTTGCCAATTCCACAAGAACAGCCTTAGCGAAAGGCTTCTTGAAGGGAAAGATGTAACTCTGTGAGATGAATTAACAGAACACAGAGCAGTTTCTCAGAAAGCTTCTTTCCAGTTTTGAACGGAAGATATTTCCTTTTTCACCATAGCCCTCTATGGGCTTCCAAATATCCCTTTGCCAATTCCACAAGAACAGCCTTAGCGAAAGGCTTCTTGAAGGGAAAGATGTAACTCTGTGAGATGAATTAACAGAACGCAGAGCAGTTTCTCAGAAAGCTTCTTTCCAGTTTTGAACGGAAGATATTTCCTTTTTCACCATAGTCCTCTATGGGCTTCCAAATATCGCTTTGCCAATTCCACAAGAACAGCCTTAGCGAAAGGCTTCTTGAAGGGAAAGATGTAACTCTGTGAGATGAATTTACAGAACACAGAGCAGTTTCTCAGAAAGCTTCTTTCCAGTTTTGAACGGAAGATATTTCCTTTTTCACCATAGCCCTCTATGGGCTTCCAAATATCCCTTTGCCAATTCCACAAGAACAGCCTTAGCGAAAGGCGTCTTGAAGGGAAAGATGTAACTCTGTGAGATGAATTAACAGAACACAGAGCAGTTTCTCAGAAAGCTTCTTTCCAGTTTTGAACGGAAGATATTTCCTTTTTCACCATAGCCGTCTATGGGCTTCCAAATATCCCTTTGCCAATTCCTCAAGAACAGCCTTAGCGAAAGGCTTCTTGAAGGGAAAGATGTAACTCTGTGAGATGAATTCACAGAACACAGAGCAGTTTCTCAGAAAGCTTCTTTCCAGTTTTGAACGGAAAATATTTCCTTTTTAACCATAGCCGTCTATGGGCTTCCAAATATCCCTTTGCCAATTCCACAAGAACAGCCTTAGCGAAAGGCTTCTTGAAGGGAAAGATGTAACTCTGTGAGATGAATTAACAGAAAACAGAGCAGTTTCTCAGAAAGCTTCTTTCCAGTTTTGAACGGAAGATATTTCCTTTTTCACCATAGCCCTCTATGGGCTTCCAAATATCCCTTTGCCAATTCCACAAGAACAGCCTTAGCGAAAGGCTTCTTGAAGGGAAAGATGTAACTCTGTGAGATGAATTAACAGAACGCAGAGCAGTTTCTCAGAAAGCTTCTTTCCAGTTTTGAACGGAAGATATTTCCTTTTTCACCATAGTCCTCTATGGGCTTCCAAATATCGCTTTGCCAATTCCACAAGAACAGCCTTAGCGAAAGGCTTCTTGAAGGGAAAGATGTAACTCTGTGAGATGAATTCACAGAACACAGAGCAGTTTCTCAGAAAGCTTCTTTCCAATTTTAAACGGAAGTTACTTCCTTTTTCACCATAGCCCTTTAAGGACTTCCAAATATCCCGTTGCCAATTCCACAAGAACAGCCTTAGTGAAAGGCTTCTTGAAGGGAAAGATGTAACTCTGTGAGATGAATTAACAGAACACAGAGCAGTTTCTCAGAAAGCTTCTTTCCGGTTTTGAACGGAAGATATTTCCTTTTTCACCATAGCCCTCTATGGGCTTGCAAATATCCCTTTCTCAAATCCACAAGAACAGCCTTAGCGAAAGGCTTCTTGAAGGGAAAGATGTAACTCTGTGAGATGAATTCACAGAACACAGAGCAGTTTCTCAGAAAGCTTCTTTCCAGTTTTGAACGGAAGATATTTCCTTTTTCACCATAGCCGTCCATGGGCTTCCAAATATCCCTTTGCCAATTCCTCAAGAACAGCCTTAGCGAAAGGCATCTTGAAGGGAAAGATGTAACTCTGTGAGATGAATTAACAGAACACAGACCAGTTTCTCAGAAAACTTCTTTCCAGTTTTAAACGGAAGTTATTTCCTTTTTCACCATAGCCCTCTATGGGCTTCCAAATATCCCTTTGCCAATTCCACAAGAACAGCCTTAGCAAAAGGCTTCTTGAAGGGAAACATGTAACTCTGTGAGATGAATTAACAGAACACAGAGCCGTTTCTAAGAAAGCTTCTTTCCAGTTTTGAACGGAAGATATTTCCTTTTTCACCATAACCCTCTATGGGCTTCCAAATATCCCTTTGCCAATTCCACAAGAACAGCCTTAGCGAAAGGCTTCTTGAAGGGAAAGATGTAACTCTGTGAGATGAATTAACAGAACACAGAGCCGTTTCTAAGAAAGCTTCTTTCCAGTTTTGAACGGAAGATATTTCCTTTTTCACCATAGCCCTCTATGGGCTTCCCAATATACCTTTGCCAATTCCACAACAACAGCCTTAGCGAAAGGTTTCTTGAAGGGAAAGATGTAACTCTGTGAGATGAATTCACAGAACACAGAGCAGTTTCTCAGAAAGCTTCTTTCCAGTTTTGAACTGAAGATATTTCCCTTTTCACCATAGGCCTCTATGGGCTTCCAAATATCCCTTTGCCAATTCCACAAGAACAGCCTTAGCGAAAGGTTTCTTGAAGGGAAGGATGTAACTCTGTGAGATGAATTCACAGAACACAGAGCAGTTTCTCAGAAAGCTTCTTTCCAGTTTTGAACGGAAGATATTTCCTTTTTCACCTTAGCCGTCTATGGGCTTGCAAATATCCCTTTGCCAATTCCACAAGAACAGCCTTAGCGAAAGGCTTCTTGAAGGGAAAGATGTAACTCTGTGAGATGAATTAACAGAACACAGAGCATTTTCTCAGAAAGCTTCTTTCCTGTTTTGAACGGAAGATATTTCCTTTTTCACCATAGCCCTCTATGGGCTTCCAAATATCCCTTTGCCAATTCCACAAGAACAGCCTTAGGGAAAGGCTTCTTGAAGGGAAAGATGTAACTCTGTGAGATGAATTTACAGAACACAGAGCAGTTTCTCAGAAAGCTTCTTTCCAGTTTTGAACGGAAGATATTTCCTTTTTCACCATAGCCCTCTATGGGCTTCCAAATATCCCTTTGCCAATTCCACAAGAACAGCCTTAGCGAAAGGCGTCTTGAAGGGAAAGATGTAACTCTGTGAGATGAATTCACAGAACACAGAGCAGTTTCTCAGAAAGCTTCTTTCCAGTTTTGAACGGAAGATATTTCCTTTTTCACCATAGCCGTCTATGGGCTTCCAAATATCCCTTTGCCAATTCCTCAAGAACAGCCTTAGCGAAAGGCTTCTTGAAGGGAAAGATGTAACTCTGTGAGATGAATTCACAGAACACAGAGCAGTTTCTCAGAAAGCTTCTTTCCAGTTTTGAACGGAAAATATTTCCTTTTTAACCATAGCCGTCTATGGGCTTCCAAATATCCCTTTGCCAATTCCACAAGAACAGCCTTAGCGAAAGGCTTCTTGAAGGGAAAGATGTAAC
The DNA here is from genome assembly GCF_047675955.1 of Chlorocebus sabaeus. Taxonomy (NCBI): domain Eukaryota; kingdom Metazoa; phylum Chordata; class Mammalia; order Primates; family Cercopithecidae; genus Chlorocebus; species Chlorocebus sabaeus. The sequence goes on along the minus strand of NW_027327013.1, from coordinate 803,067 downwards.
TCTGTGAGATGAATTAACAGAAAACAGAGCAGTTTCTCAGAAAGCTTCTTTCCAGTTTTGAACGGAAGATATTTCCTTTTTCACCATAGCCCTCTATGGGCTTCCAAATATCCCTTTGCCAATTCCACAAGAACAGCCTTAGCGAAAGGCTTCTTGAAGGGAAAGATGTAACTCTGTGAGATGAATTAACAGAACGCAGAGCAGTTTCTCAGAAAGCTTCTTTCCAGTTTTGAACGGAAGATATTTCCTTTTTCACCATAGTCCTCTATGGGCTTCCAAATATCGCTTTGCCAATTCCACAAGAACAGCCTTAGCGAAAGGCTTCTTGAAGGGAAAGATGTAACTCTGTGAGATGAATTCACAGAACACAGAGCAGTTTCTCAGAAAGCTTCTTTCCAATTTTAAACGGAAGTTACTTCCTTTTTCACCATAGCCCTTTAAGGACTTCCAAATATCCCGTTGCCAATTCCACAAGAACAGCCTTAGTGAAAGGCTTCTTGAAGGGAAAGATGTAACTCTGTGAGATGAATTAACAGAACACAGAGCAGTTTCTCAGAAAGCTTCTTTCCGGTTTTGAACGGAAGATATTTCCTTTTTCACCATAGCCCTCTATGGGCTTGCAAATATCCCTTTCTCAAATCCACAAGAACAGCCTTAGCGAAAGGCTTCTTGAAGGGAAAGATGTAACTCTGTGAGATGAATTCACAGAACACAGAGCAGTTTCTCAGAAAGCTTCTTTCCAGTTTTGAACGGAAGATATTTCCTTTTTCACCATAGCCGTCCATGGGCTTCCAAATATCCCTTTGCCAATTCCTCAAGAACAGCCTTAGCGAAAGGCATCTTGAAGGGAAAGATGTAACTCTGTGAGATGAATTAACAGAACACAGACCAGTTTCTCAGAAAACTTCTTTCCAGTTTTAAACGGAAGTTATTTCCTTTTTCACCATAGCCCTCTATGGGCTTCCAAATATCCCTTTGCCAATTCCACAAGAACAGCCTTAGCAAAAGGCTTCTTGAAGGGAAACATGTAACTCTGTGAGATGAATTAACAGAACACAGAGCCGTTTCTAAGAAAGCTTCTTTCCAGTTTTGAACGGAAGATATTTCCTTTTTCACCATAACCCTCTATGGGCTTCCAAATATCCCTTTGCCAATTCCACAAGAACAGCCTTAGCGAAAGGCTTCTTGAAGGGAAAGATGTAACTCTGTGAGATGAATTAACAGAACACAGAGCCGTTTCTAAGAAAGCTTCTTTCCAGTTTTGAACGGAAGATATTTCCTTTTTCACCATAGCCCTCTATGGGCTTCCCAATATACCTTTGCCAATTCCACAACAACAGCCTTAGCGAAAGGTTTCTTGAAGGGAAAGATGTAACTCTGTGAGATGAATTCACAGAACACAGAGCAGTTTCTCAGAAAGCTTCTTTCCAGTTTTGAACGGAAGATATTTCCCTTTTCACCATAGGCCTCTATGGGCTTCCAAATATCCCTTTGCCAATTCCACAAGAACAGCCTTAGCGAAAGGTTTCTTGAAGGGAAGGATGTAACTCTGTGAGATGAATTCACAGAACACAGAGCAGTTTCTCAGAAAGCTTCTTTCCAGTTTTGAACGGAAGATATTTCCTTTTTCACCTTAGCCGTCTATGGGCTTGCAAATATCCCTTTGCCAATTCCACAAGAACAGCCTTAGCGAAAGGCTTCTTGAAGGGAAAGATGTAACTCTGTGAGATGAATTAACAGAACACAGAGCATTTTCTCAGAAAGCTTCTTTCCTGTTTTGAACGGAAGATATTTCCTTTTTCACCATAGCCCTCTATGGGCTTCCAAATATCCCTTTGCCAATTCCACAAGAACAGCCTTAGGGAAAGGCTTCTTGAAGGGAAAGATGTAACTCTGTGAGATGAATTTACAGAACACAGAGCAGTTTCTCAGAAAGCTTCTTTCCAGTTTTGAACGGAAGACATTTCCTTTTTCACCATAGCCCTCTATGGGCTTCCAAATATCCCTTTGCCAATTCCACAAGAACAGCCTTAGCGAAAGGCGTCTTGAAGGGAAAGATGTAACTCTGTGAGATGAATTCACAGAACACAGAGCAGTTTCTCAGAAAGCTTCTTTCCAGTTTTGAACGGAAGATATTTCCTTTTTCACCATAGCCGTCTATGGGCTTCCAAATATCCCTTTGCCAATTCCTCAAGAACAGCCTTAGCGAAAGGCTTCTTGAAGGGAAAGATGTAACTCTGTGAGATGAATTCACAGAACACAGAGCAGTTTCTCAGAAAGCTTCTTTCCAGTTTTGAACGGAAAATATTTCCTTTTTAACCATAGCCGTCTATGGGCTTCCAAATATCCCTTTGCCAATTCCACAAGAACAGCCTTAGCGAAAGGCTTCTTGAAGGGAAAGATGTAACTCTGTGAGATGAATTAACAGAACACAGAGCAGTTTCTCAGAAAGCTTCTTTCCAGTTTTGAACGGAAGATATTTCCTTTTTCACCATAGCCCTCTATGGGCTTCCAAATATCCCTTTGCCAATTCCACAAGAACAGCCTTAGCGAAAGCTTCTTGAAGGGAAAGATGTAACTCTGTGAGATGAATTAACAGAACGCAGAGCAGTTTCTCAGAAAGCTTCTTTCCAGTTTTGAACGGAAGATATTTCCTTTTTCACCATAGTCCTCTATGGGCTTCCAAATATCGCTTTGCCAATTCCACAAGAACAGCCTTAGCGAAAGGCTTCTTGAAGGGAAAGATGTAACTCTGTGAGATGAATTAACAGAACACAGAGCAGTTTCTCAGAAAGCTTCTTTCCAATTTTAAACGGAAGGTACTTCCTTTTTCACCATAGCCCTTTAAGGACTTCCAAATATCCCGTTGCCAATTCCACAAGAACAGCCTTAGTGAAAGGCTTCTTGAAGGGAAAGATGTAACTCTGTGAGATGAATTAACAGAACACAGAGCAGTTTCTCAGAAAGCTTCTTTCCGGTTTTGAACGGAAGATATTTCCTTTTTCACCATAGCCCTCTATGGGCTTCCAAATATCCCTTTCTCAAATCCACAAGAACAGCCTTAGCGAAAGGCTTCTTGAAGGGAAAGATGTAACTCTGTGAGATGAATTCACAGAACACAGAGCAGTTTCTCAGAAAGCTTCTTTCCAGTTTTGAACGGAAGATATTTCCTTTTTCACCATAGCCGTCCATGGGCTTCCAAATATCCCTTTGCCAATTCCTCAAGAACAGCCTTAGCGAAAGGCATCTTGAAGGGAAAGATGTAACTCTGTGAGATGAATTAACAGAACACAGACCAGTTTCTCAGAAAACTTCTTTCCAGTTTTAAACGGAAGTTATTTCCTTTTTCACCATAGCCCTCTATGGGCTTCCAAATATCCCTTTGCCAATTCCACAAGAACAGCCTTAGCAAAAGGCTTCTTGAAGGGAAACATGTAACTCTGTGAGATGAATTAACAGAACACAGAGCCGTTTCTAAGAAAGCTTCTTTCCAGTTTTGAACGGAAGATATTTCCTTTTTCACCATAGCCCTCTATGGGCTTCCCAATATACCTTTGCCAATTCCACAGCAACAGCCTTAGCGAAAGGTTTCTTGAAGGGAAAGATGTAACTCTGTGAGATGAATTCACAGAACACAGAGCAGTTTCTCAGAAAGCTTCTTTCCAGTTTTGAACGGAAGATATTTCCTTTTTCACCATAGCCGTCTATTGGCTTCCAAATATCCCTTTGCCAATTCCTCAAGAACAGCCTTAGCGAAAGGCTTCTTGAAGGGAAAGATGCAACTCTGTGAGATGAATTAACAGAACACAGAGCAGTTTCTCAGAAAGCTTCTTTCCAGTTTTGAACGGAAGATATTTCCTTTTTCACCATAGCCCTCTATGGGCTTCCAAATATCCCTTTGCCAATTCCACAAGAACAGCCTTAGCGAAAGGCGTCTTGGAGGGAAAGATGTAACTCTGTGAGATGAATTCACAGAACACAGAGCAGTTTCTCAGAAAGCTTCTTTCCAATTTTGAACGGAAGATATTTCCTTTTTCAACATAGCCCCTTAAGGACTTCCAAATATCCCTTAGCCAATTCCACAAGAACAGCCTTAGTGAAAGGCTTCTTCAAGGGAAAGATGTAACTCTGTGAGATGAATTAACAGAACACAGAGCAGTTTCTCAGAAAGCTTCTTTCCGGTTTTGAACGGAAGATATTTCCTTTTTCACCATAGCGCTCTAGGGGCTTCCAAATATCCCTTTCTCAAATCCACAAGAACAGCCTTAGCGAAAGGCTTCTTGAAGGGAAAGATGTAACTCTGTGAGATGAATTCAGAGAACACAGAGCAGTTTCTCAGAAAGCTTCTTTCCAGTTTTGAACGGAAGATATTTCCTTTTTCACCATAGCCCTCTATGGGCTTCCAAATATCCCTTTTCCAATTCCACAAGAACAGCCTTAGCGAAAGGCTTCTTGAAGGGAAAGATGTAACTCTGTGAGATGAATTCACAGAACACAGAGCAGTTTCTCAGAAAGCTTCTTTCCAGTTTTGAACGGAAGATATTTCCTTTTTTACCATAGGCCTCCATGGGCTTCCAAATATCACTTTGCCAATTCCACAAGAACAGCCTTAGCGAAAGGCTTCTTGAAGGGAAAGATGTAACTCTGTGAGATAAATTCACAGAACACAGAGCAGTTTCTCAGAAAGCTTCTTTCCAGTTTTGAACGGAAGATATTTCCTTTTTCACCATAGCCCTCTATGGGCTTCCAAATATCCCTTTGCCAATTCCACAAGAACAGCCTTAGCGAAAGGCTTCTTGAAGGGAAAGATGTAACTCTGTGAGATGAATTAACAGAACACAGAGCAGTTTCTCAGAAAGCTTCTTTCCAGTTTTGAACGGAAGATATTTCCTTTTTCACCATAGCCCTCTATGGGCTTCCAAATATCCCTTTGCCAATTCCATAAGAACAGCCTTAGCGAAAGGCTTCTTGAAGGGAAAGATGTAACTCTGTGAGATGAATTCACAGAACACAGAGCCGTTTCTAAGAAAGCTTCTTTCCAGTTTTGAACGGAAGATATTTCCTTTTTCACCATAGCCCTCTATGGGCTTCCCAATATACCTTTGCCAATTCCACAACAACAGCCTTAGCGAAAGGTTTCTTGAAGGGAAAGATGTAACTCTGTGAGATGAATTCACAGAACACAGAGCAGTTTCTCAGAAAGCTTCCTTCCAGTTTTGAACGGAAGATATTTCCTTTTTCACCATAGGCCTCTATGGGCTTCCAAATATCCCTTTGCCAATTCCACAAGAACAGCCTTAGCGAAAGGTTTCTTGAAGGGAAAGATGTAACTCTGTGAGATGAATTCACAGAACACAGAGCAGTTTCTCAGAAAGCTTCCTTCCAGTTTTGAACGGAAGATATTTTCTTTTTCACCATAGCCGTCTATGTTCTTCCAAATATCCCTTTGCCAATTCCACAAGAACAGCCTTAGCCAAAGGCTTCTTAAAGGGAAAGATGTAACTCTGTGAGATGAATTAACAGAACACAGAGCAGTTTCTCAGAAAGCTTCTTTCCAGTTTTGAACGGAAGATATTTCCTTTTTCACCATAGCCCTCTAAGGGCTTCCAAATATCCCTTTGCCAATTCCACAAGAACAGCCTTAGCGAAAGGCTTCTTGAAGGGAAAGATGTAACTCTGTGAGATGAATTAACAGAACACAGAGCAGTTTCTCAGAAAGCTTCTTTCCAGTTTTGGACGGAAGATATTTCCTTTTTCACCATAGCCCTCTATGGGCTTCCAAATATCCCTTTGCCAATTCCACAAGAACAGCCTTAGCGAAAGGCGTCTTGAAGGGAAAGATGTAACTTTGTGAGATGAATTCACAGAACACAGAGCAGTTTCTCAGAAAGCTTCTTTCCAGTTTTGAACGGAAGATATTTCCTTTTTCACCATAGCCGTCTATTGGCTTCCAAATATCCCTTTGCCAATTCCTCAAGAACAGCCTTAGCGAAAGGCTTCTTGAAGGGAAAGATGTAAATCTGTGAGATGAATTCACAGAACACAGAGCAGTTTCTCAGAAAGCTTCTTTCCAGTTTTGAACGGAAGATATTTCCTTTTTCACCATAGCCCTCTATGGGCTTCCAAATATCCCTTTGCCAATTCCACAAGAACAGCATTAGTGAAAGGCTTCTTGAAGGGAAAGATGTAACTCTGTGAGATGAATTAACAGAACACAGAGCAGTTTCTCAGAAAGCTTCTTTCCAGTTTTGAACGGAAGATATTTCCTTTTTCACCATAGTCCTCTATGGGCTTCCAAATATCGCTTTGCCAATTCCACAAGAACAGCCTTAGCGAAAGGCTTCTTGAAGGGAAAGATGTAACTCTGTGAGATGAATTCACAGAACACAGAGCAGTTTCTCAGAAAGCTTCTTTCCAATTTTAAACGGAAGATATTTCCTTTTTCACCATAGCCCTTTAAGGACTTCCAAATATCCCTTTGCCAATTCCACAAGAACAGCCTTAGTGAAAGGCTTCTTGAAGGGAAAGATGTAACTCTGTGGGATGAATTAAGAGAACACAGAGCAGTTTCTCAGAAAGCTTCTTTCCGGTTTTGAACGGAAGATATTTCCTTTTTCACCATAGCCCTCTATGGGCTTCCAAATATCCCTTTCTCAAATCCACAAGAACAGCCTTAGCGAAAGGCTTCTTGAAGGGAAAGATGTAAGTCTGTGAGATGAATTCACAGAACACAGAGCAGTTTCTCAGAAAGCTTCTTTCCAGTTTTGAACGGAAGATATTTCCTTTTTCACCATAGGCCTCTATGGGCTTCCAAATATCCCTTTGCCAATTCCACAAGAACAGCCTTAGCGAAAGACTTCTTGAAGGGAAAGATGTAACTCTGTGAGATGAATTAACAGAACACAGAGCAGTTTCTCAGAAAGCTTCTTTCCAGTTTTGAACGGAAGATATTTCCTTTTTCACCATAGCCCTCTATGGGCTTCCAAATATCCCTTTGCCAATTCCACAAGAACAGCCTTAGCCAAAGGCTTCTTGAAGGGAAAGATGTAACTCTGTGAGATGAATTAACAGAACACAGAGCAGTTTCTCAGAAAGCTTCTTTCCGGTTTTGAACGGAAGATATTTCCTTTTTCACCATAGCCCTCTATGGGCTTCCAAATATCGCTTTGCCAATTCCACAAGAACAGCCTTAAGCAAAGGCTTCCTGAAGGGAAAGATGTAACTCTGTGAGATGAATTAACAGAAAACAGAGCAGTTTTTCACAAAGCTTCTTTCCAGTTTTGAACGGAAGATATTTCCTTTTTCACCATAGCCCTCTATGGGCTTCGAAATATCCCTTTGCCAATTCCACGAGAACAGCCTTAGCGAAAGACTTCTTGAAGGGAAAGATGTAACTCTGTGAGATGAATTAACAGAACACAGAGCAGTTTCTCAGAAAGCTTCTTTCCAGTTTTGAACGGAAGATATTTCCTTTTTCACCATAGCCCTCTATGAGCTTCCAAATATCCCTTTGCCAATTCTACAAGAACAGCCCTAGCGAAAGGCTTCTTGAAGGGAAAGATGTAACTCTGTGAGATGAATTCACAGAACACAGAGCAGTTTCTCAGAAAGCTTCTTTCCAGTTTTGAACGGAAGATATTTCCTTTTTCACCATAGTCGTCTCTGTGCTTCCAAATATCCCTTTGCCAATTCCTCAAGAACAGCCTTAGCGAAAGGCTTCTTGAAGGGAAAGATGTAACTCTGTGAGATGAATTAACAGAACACAGAGCAGTTTCTCAGAAAGCTTCTTTCCAGTTTTGAACGGAAGATATTTCCTTTTTCACAATAGCCCTCTATGGGCTTCCAAATATCCCTTTGCCAATTCCACAAGAACAGCCTTAGCGAAAGGCTTCTTGAAGGGAAAGATGTAACTCTGTGAGATGAATTAACAGAACACAGAGCAGTTTCTCAGAAAGCTTCTTTCCAGTATTGAACGGAAGATATTTCCTTTTTCACCATAGCCCTCTATGGGCTTCCAAATATCCCTTTGCCAATTCCACAAGAACAGCCTTAGCGAAAGGCTTCTTGAAGGGAAAGATGTAACTCTGTGAGATGAATTAACAGAACGCAGAGCAGTTTCTCAGAAAGCTTCTTTCCAGTTTTGAACGGAAGATATTTCCTTTTTCACCATAGTCCTCTATGGGCTTCCAAATATCGCTTTGCCAATTCCACAAGAACAGCCTTAGCGAAAGGCTTCTTGAAGGGAAAGATGTAACTCTGTGAGATGAATTAACAGAACACAGAGCAGTTTCTCAGAAAGCTTCTTTCCAATTTTAAACGGAAGATACTTCCTTTTTCACCATAGCCCTTTAAGGACTTCCAAATATCCCGTTGCCAATTCCACAAGAACAGCCTTAGTGAAAGGCTTCTTGACGGGAAAGATGTAACTCTGTGAGATGAATTAACAGAACACAGAGCAGTTTCTCAGAAAGCTTCTTTCCGGTTTTGAACGGAAGATATTTCCTTTTTCACCATAGCCCTCTATGGGCTTCCAAATATCCCTTTCTCAAATCCACAAGAACAGCCTTAGCGAAAGGCTTCTTGAAGGGAAAGATGTAACTCTGTGAGATGAATTCACAGAACACAGAGCAGTTTCTCAGAAAGCTTCTTTCCAGTTTTGAACGGAAGATATTTCCTTTTTCACCATAGCCGTCCATGGGCTTCCAAATATCCCTTTGCCAATTCCTCAAGAACAGCCTTAGCGAAAGGCATCTTGAAGGGAAAGATGTAACTCTGTGAGATGAATTAACAGAACACAAACCAGTTTCTCAGAAAACTTCTTTCCTGTTTTAAACGGAAGTTATTTCCTTTTTCACCATAGCCCTCTATGGGCTTCCAAATATCCCTTTGCCAATTCAACAAGAACAGCCTTAGCAAAAGGCTTCTTGAAGGGAAACATGTAACTCTGTGAGATGAATTAACAGAACACAGAGCCGTTTCTAAGAAAGCTTCTTTCCAGTTTTGAACGGAAGATATTTCCTTTTTCACCATAGCCCTCTATGGGCTTCCCAAAATACCTTTGCCAATTCCACAACAACAGCCTTAGCGAAAGGTTTCTTGAAGGGAAAGATGTAACTCTGTGAGATGAATTCACAGAACACAGAGCAGTTTCTCAGAAAGCTTCTTTCCAGTTTTGAACGGAAGATATTTCCTTTTTCACCATAGCCGTCTATGTTCTTCCAAATATCCCTTTGCCAATTCCACAAGAACAGCCTTAGCCAAAGGCTTCTTGAAGGGAAAGATGTAACTCTGTGAGATGAACTCACAGAACACAGAGCAGTTTCTCAGAAAGCTTCTTTCCAGTTTTGAACGGAAGATATTTCCTTTTTCACCATAGCCCTCTATGGGCTTCCAAATATCGCTTTGCCAATTCCACAAGAACAGCCTTAAGCAAAGGCTTCCTGAAGGGAAAGATGTAACTCTGTGAGATGAATTAACAGAACACAGAGCAGTTTTTCACAAAGCTTCTTTCCAGTTTTGAACGGAAGATATTTCCTTTTTCACCATAGCCCTCTATGGGCTTCGAAATATCCCTTTGCCAATTCCACGAGAACAGCCTTAGCGAAAGACTTCTTGAAGGGAAAGATGTAACTCTGTGAGATGAATTAACAGAACACAGAGCAGTTTCTCAGAAAGCTTCTTTCCAGTTTTGAACGGAAGATATTTCCTTTTTCACCATAGCCCTCTATGGGCTTCCAAATATCCCTTTGCCAATTATACAAGAACAGCCCTAGCGAAAGGCTTCTTGAAGGGAAAGATGTAACTCTGTCAGATGAATTCACAGAACACAGAGCAGTTTCTCAGAAAGCTTCTTTCCAGTTTTGAACGGAAGATATTTCCTTTTTCACCATAGTCGTCTATGGGCTTCCAAATATCCCTTTGCCAATTCCTCAAGAACAGCCTTAGCGAAAGGCTTCTTGAAGGGAAAGATGTAACTCTGTGAGATGAATTAACAGAACACAGAGCAGTTTCTCAGAAAGCTTCTTTCCAGTTTTGAACGGAAGATATTTCCTTTTTCACCATAGCCCTCTATGGGCTTCCAAATATCCCTTTGCCAATTCCACAAGAACAGCCTTAGCGAAAGGCGTCTTGGAGGGAAAGATGTAACTCTGTGAGATGAATTCACAGAACACAGAGCAGTTTCTCAGAAAGCTTCTTTCCAATTTTGAACGGAAGATATTTCCTTTTTCAACATAGCCCCTTAAGGACTTCCAAATATCCCTTTGCCAATTCCACAAGAACAGCCTTAGTGAAAGGCTTCTTCAAGGGAAAGATGTAACTCTGTGAGATGAATTAACAGAACACAGAGCAGTTTCTCAGAAAGCTTCTTTCCGGTTTTGAACGGAAGATATTTCCTTTTTCACCATAGCGCTCTAGGGGCTTCCAAATATCCCTTTCTCAAAACCACAAGAACAGCCTTAGCGAAAGGCTACTTGAAGGGAAAGATGTAACTCTGTGAGATGAATTCACAGAACACAGAGCAGTTTCTCAGAAAGCTTCTTTCCAGTTTTGAACGGAAGATATTTCCTTTTTCACCATAGCCGTCTATGGGCTTCCAAATATCACTTTGCCAATTCCTCAAGAACAGCCTTAGCGAAAGGCTTCTTGAAGGGAAAGATGTAACTCTGTGAGATGAATTAGCAGAACACAGAACAGTTTCTCAGAAAACTTCTTTCCAGTTTTAAACGGAAGATATTTCCTTTTTCACCATAGCCCTCTATGGGCTTCCAAATATCCCTTTGCCAATTCCACAAGAACAGCCTTAGCGAAAGGCTTCTTGAAGGGAAAGATGTAACTCTGTGAGATGAATTCACAGAACACAGAGCAGTTTCTCAGAAAGCTTCTTTCCAGTTTTGAACGGAAGATATTTCCTTTTTTACCATAGGCCTCCATGGGCTTCCAAATATCCCTTTGCCAATTCCACAAGAACAGCCTTAGCGAAAGGCTTCTTGAAGGGAAAGATGTAACTCTGTGAGATGAATTCACAGAACACAGAGCAGTTTCTCAGAAAGCTTCTTTCCAGTTTTGAACGGAAGATATTTCCTTTTTCACCATAGCCCTCTATGGGCTTCAAATATCCCTTTGCCAATTCCACAAGAACAGCCTTAGCGAAAGGATTCTTGAAGGGAAAGATGTAACTCTGTGAGATGAATTCACAGAACACAGAGCAGTTTCTCAGAAAGCTTCTTTCCAGTTTTGAACGGAAGATATTTCCTTTTTCACCATAGCCCTCTATGGGCTTCCAAATATCCCTTTGCCAATTCCACAAGAACAGCCTTAGCGAAAGGCGTCTTGAAGGGAAAGATGTAATTCTGTGAGATGAATTCACAGAACACAGAGCAGTTTCTCAGAAAGCTTCTTTCCAGTTTTGAACGGAAGATATTTCCTTTTTCACCATAGCCGTCTATGGACTTCCAAATATCCCTTTGCCAATTCCTCAAGAACAGCCTTAGCGAAAGGCTTCTTGAAGTGAAAGATGTAACTCTGTGAGATGAATTAATGGAACACAGAGCAGTTTCTCAGAAAGCTTCTTTCCAGTTTTGAACGGAAGATATTTCCTTTTTCACCATAGCCCTCTATGGGCTTCAAATATCCCTTTGCCAATTCCACAAGAACAGCCTTAGCGAAAGGCTTCTTGAAGGGAAAGATGTAACTCTGTGAGATGAATTAACAGAACGCAGAGCAGTTTCTCAGAAAGCTTCTTTCCAGTTTTGAACGGAAGATATTTCCTTTTTCACCATAGCCCTCTATGGGCTTCCAAATATCCCTTTGCCAATTCCACAAGAACAGCCTTAGCGAAAGGCTTCTTGAAGGGAAAGATGTAACTCTGTGAGATGAATTCACAGAACACAGAGCAGTTTCTCAGAAAGCTTCTTTCCAGTTTTGAACGGAAGATATTTCCTTTTTTACCATAGGCCTCCATGGGCTTCCAAATATCCCTTTGCCAATTCCACAAGAACAGCCTTAGCGAAAGGCTTCTTGAAGGGAAAGATGTAACTCTGTGAGATAAATTCACAGAACACAGAGCAGTTTCTCAGAAAGCTTCTTTCCAGTTTTGAACGGAAGATATTTCCTTTTTCACCATAGCCCTCTATGGGTTTCCAAATATCCCTTTGCCAATTCCACAAGAACAGCCTTAGCGAAAGGCTTCTTGAAGGGAAAGATGTAACTCTGTGAGGTGAATTAACAGAACACAGAGCAGTTTCTCAGAAAGCTTCTTTCCAATTTTGAACGGAAGATATTTCCTTTTTCACCATAGCCCTCTATGGGCTTCCAAATATCCCTTTGCCAATTCCATAAGAACAGCCTTAGCGAAAGGCTTCTTGAAGGGAAAGATGTAACTCTGTGAGATGAATTAACAGAACACAGAGCCGTTTCTAAGAAAGCTTCTTTCCAGTTTTGAACGGAAGATATTTCCTTTTTCACCATAGCCCTCTATGGGCTTCCCAATATACCTTTGCCAATTCCACAACAACAGCCTTAGCGAAAGGTTTCTTGAAGGGAAAGATGTAACTCTGTGAGATGAATTCACAGAACACAGAGCAGTTTCTCAGAAAGCTTCCTTCCAGTTTTGAACGGAAGATATTTCCTTTTTCACCATAGGCCTCTATGGGCTTCCAAATATCTCTTTGCCAATTCCACAAGAACAGCCTTAGCGAAAGGTTTCTTGAAGGGAAAGATGTAACTCTGTGAGATGAATTCACAGAACACAGAGCAGTTTCTCAGAAAGCTTCTTTCCAGTTTTGAACGGAAGATATTTCCTTTTTCACCATAGCCGTCTATGTTCTTCCAAATATCCCTTTGCCAATTCCACAAGAACAGCCTTAGCCAAAGGCTTCTTAAAGGGAAAGATGTAACTCTGTGAGATGAATTAACAGAACACAGAGCAGTTTCTCAGAAAGCTTCTTTCCAGTTTTGAACGGAAGATATTTCCTTTTTCACCATAGCCCTCTAAGGGCTTCCAAATATCCCTTTGCCAATTCCACAAGAACAGCCTTAGGGAAAGGCTTCTTGAAGGGAAAGATGTAACTCTGTGAGATGAATTAACAGAACACAGAGCAGTTTCTCAGAAAGCTTCTTTCCAGTTTTGAACGGAAGATATTTCCTTTTTCACCATAGCCCTCTATGGGCTTCCAAATATCCCTTTGCCAATTCCACAAGAACAGCCTTAGCGAAAGGCGTCTTGAACGGAAAGATGTAACTCTGTGAGATGAATTCACAGAACACAGAGCAGTTTCTCAGAAAGCTTCTTTCCAGTTTTGAACGGAAGATATTTCCTGTTTCACCATAGCCGTCTATTGGCTTCCAAATATCCCTTTGCCAATTCCTCAAGAACAGCCTTAGCGAAAGGCTTCTTGAAGGGAAAGATGTAAATCTGTGAGATGAATTCACAGAACACAGAGCAGTTTCTCAGAAAGCTTCTTTCCAGTTTTGAACGAAAGATATTTCCTTTTTCACCATAGCCCTCTATGGGCTTCCAAATATCCCTTTGCCAATTCCACAAGAACAGCCTCAGTGAAAGGCTTCTTGAAGGGAAAGATGTAACTCTGTGAGATGAATTAACAGAACACAGAGCAGTTTCTCAGAAAGCTTCTTTCCAGTTTTGAACGGAAGATATTTCCTTTTTCACCATAGCCCTCTATGGGCTTCCAAATATCCCTTTGCCAATTCCACAAGAACAGCCTTAGCGAAAGGCTTCTTGAAGGGAAAGATGTAACTCTGTGAGATGAATTCACAGAACACAGGGCAGTTTCTCAGAAAGCTTCTTTCCAGTTTTGAACGGAAGATATTTCCTTTTTCACCATAGTCCTCTATGGGCTTCCAAATATCCCTTTGCCAATTCCACAAGAACAGCCTTAGCGAAAGGCTTCTTGAAGGGAAAGATGTAACTCTGTGAGATGAATTAACAGAACACAGAGCAGTTTCTCAGAAAGCTTCTTTCCAATTTTAAACGGAAGATGTTTCCTTTTTCACCATAGCCCCTTAAGGACTTCCAAATATCCCTTTGCCAATTCCACAAGAACAGCCTTAGTGAAAGGCTTCTTCAAGGGAAAGATGTAACTCTGTGAGATGAATTAACAGAACACAGAGCAGTTTCTCAGAAAGCTTCTTTCCAGTATTGAACGGAAGATATTTCCTTTTTCACCATAGCCCTCTATGGGCTTCCAAATATCCCTTTCTCAAATCCACAAGAACAGCCTTAGCGAAAGGCTTCTTGAAGGGAAAGATGTAACTCTGTGAGATGAATTCACAGAACACAGAGCAGTTTCTCAGAAAGCTTCTTTCCAGTTTTGAACGGAAAATATTTCCTTTTTCACCATAGCCGTCTATGGGCTTCCAAATATCCCTTTGCCAATTCCTCAAGAACAGCCTTAGCGAAAGGCTTCTTGAAGGGAAAGATGTAACTCTGTGAGATGAATTCACAGAACACAGAGCAGTTTCTCAGAAAACTTCTTTCCAGTTTTAAACGGAAGATATTTCCTTTTTCACCATAGCCCTCTATGGGCTTCCAAGTATCCCTTTGCCAATTCCACAAAAACAGCCTTAGCGAAAGGCTTCTTGAAGGGAAATATGTAACTCTGTGAGATGAATTAACAGAACACAGAGCCGTTTCTAAGAAAGCTTCTTTACAGTTTTGAACGGAAGATATTTCCTTTTTCACCATAGCCCTCTATGGGCTTCCAAATATCGCTTTGCCAATTCCACAAGAACAGCCTTAAGCAAAGGCTTCCTGAAGGGAAAGATGTAACTCTGTGAGATGAATTAACAGAACACAGAGCAGTTTTTCACAAAGCTTCTTTCCAGTTTTCAACGGAAGATATTTCCTTTTTCACCATAGCCCTCTATGGGCTTCCAAATATCCCTTTGCCAATTCCACAAGAACAGCCTTAGCGAAAGGCGTCTTGAACGGAAAGATGTAACTCTGTGAGATGAATTCACAGAACACAGAGCAGTTTCTCAGAAAGTTTCTTTCCAGTTTTGAACGGAAGATATTTCCTTTTTCACCATAGCCGTCTATTGGCTTCCAAATATCCCTTTGCCAATTCCTCAAGAACAGCCTTAGCGAAAGGCTTCTTGAAGGGAAAGATGTAAATCTGTGAGATGAATTCACAGAACACAGAGCAGTTTCTCAGAAAGCTTCTTTCCAGTTTTGAACGGAAGATATTTCCTTTTTCACCATAGCCCTCTATGGGCTTCCAAATATCCCTTTGCCAATTCCACAAGAACAGCCTTAGTGAAAGGCTTCTTGAAGGGAAAGATGTAACTCTGCGAGATGAATTAACAGAACACAGAGCAGTTTCTCAGAAAGCTTCTTTCCAGTTTTGAACGGAAGATATTTCCTTTTTCACCATAGCCCTCTATGGGCTTCCAAATATCCCTTTGCCAATTCCACAAGAACAGCCTTAGCGAAAGGCTTCTTGAAGGGAAAGATGTAACTCTGTGAGATGAATTAACAGAACACAGAGCAGTTTCTCAGAAAGCTTCTTTCCAATTTTAAACGGAAGATGTTTCCTTTTTCACCATAGCCCCTTAAGGACTTCCAAATATCCCTTTGCCAATTCCACAAGAACAGCCTTAGTGAAAGGCTTCTTCAAGGGAAAGATGTAACTCTGTGAGATGAATTAACAGAACACAGAGCAGTTTCTCAGAAAGCTTCTTTCCAGTTTTGAACGGAAGATATTTCCTTTTTCACCATAGCCCTCTATGGGCTTCCAAATATCCCTTTGCCAATTCCACAAGAACAGCCTTAGCGAAAGGCGTCTTGAAGGGAAAGATGTAATTCTGTGAGATGAATTCACAGAACACAGAGCAGTTTCTCAGAAAGCTTCTTTCCAGTTTTGAACGGAAGATATTTCCTTTTTCACCATAGCCGTCTATGGACTTCCAAATATCCCTTTGCCAATTCCTCAAGAACAGCCTTAGCGAAAGGCTTCTTGAAGTGAAAGATGTAACTCTGTGAGATGAATTAATGGAACACAGAGCAGTTTCTCAGAAAGCTTCTTTCCAGTTTTGAACGGAAGATATTTCCTTTTTCACCATAGCCCTCTATGGGCTTCAAATATCCCTTTGCCAATTCCACAAGAACAGCCTTAGCGAAAGGCTTCTTGAAGGGAAAGATGTAACTCTGTGAGATGAATTAACAGAACGCAGAGCAGTTTCTCAGAAAGCTTCTTTCCAGTTTTGAACGGAAGATATTTCCTTTTTCACCATAGCCCTCTATGGGCTTCCAAATATCCCTTTGCCAATTCCACAAGAACAGCCTTAGCGAAAGGCTTCTTGAAGGGAAAGATGTAACTCTGTGAGATGAATTCACAGAACACAGAGCAGTTTCTCAGAAAGCTTCTTTCCAGTTTTGAACGGAAGATATTTCCTTTTTTACCATAGGCCTCCATGGGCTTCCAAATATCCCTTTGCCAATTCCACAAGAACAGCCTTAGCGAAAGGCTTCTTGAAGGGAAAGATGTAACTCTGTGAGATAAATTCACAGAACACAGAGCAGTTTCTCAGAAAGCTTCTTTCCAGTTTTGAACGGAAGATATTTCCTTTTTCACCATAGCCCTCTATGGGTTTCCAAATATCCCTTTGCCAATTCCACAAGAACAGCCTTAGCGAAAGGCTTCTTGAAGGGAAAGATGTAACTCTGTGAGGTGAATTAACAGAACACAGAGCAGTTTCTCAGAAAGCTTCTTTCCAATTTTGAACGGAAGATATTTCCTTTTTCACCATAGCCCTCTATGGGCTTCCAAATATCCCTTTGCCAATTCCATAAGAACAGCCTTAGCGAAAGGCTTCTTGAAGGGAAAGATGTAACTCTGTGAGATGAATTAACAGAACACAGAGCCGTTTCTAAGAAAGCTTCTTTCCAGTTTTGAACGGAAGATATTTCCTTTTTCACCATAGCCCTCTATGGGCTTCCCAATATACCTTTGCCAATTCCACAACAACAGCCTTAGCGAAAGGTTTCTTGAAGGGAAAGATGTAACTCTGTGAGATGAATTCACAGAACACAGAGCAGTTTCTCAGAAAGCTTCCTTCCAGTTTTGAACGGAAGATATTTCCTTTTTCACCATAGGCCTCTATGGGCTTCCAAATATCTCTTTGCCAATTCCACAAGAACAGCCTTAGCGAAAGGTTTCTTGAAGGGAAAGATGTAACTCTGTGAGATGAATTCACAGAACACAGAGCAGTTTCTCAGAAAGCTTCTTTCCAGTTTTGAACGGAAGATATTTCCTTTTTCACCATAGCCGTCTATGTTCTTCTAAATATCCCTTTGCCAATTCCACAAGAACAGCCTTAGCCAAAGGCTTCTTAAAGGGAAAGATGTAACTCTGTGAGATGAATTAACAGAACACAGAGCAGTTTCTCAGAAAGCTTCTTTCCAGTTTTGAACGGAAGATATTTCCTTTTTCACCATAGCCCTCTAAGGGCTTCCAAATATCCCTTTGCCAATTCCACAAGAACAGCCTTAGGGAAAGGCTTCTTGAAGGGAAAGATGTAACTCTGTGAGATGAATTAACAGAACACAGAGCAGTTTCTCAGAAAGCTTCTTTCCAGTTTTGAACGGAAGATATTTCCTTTTTCACCATAGCCCTCTATGGGCTTCCAAATATCCCTTTGCCAATTCCACAAGAACAGCCTTAGCGAAAGGCGTCTTGAACGGAAAGATGTAACTCTGTGAGATGAATTCACAGAACACAGAGCAGTTTCTCAGAAAGCTTCTTTCCAGTTTTGAACGGAAGATATTTCCTGTTTCACCATAGCCGTCTATTGGCTTCCAAATATCCCTTTGCCAATTCCTCAAGAACAGCCTTAGCGAAAGGCTTCTTGAAGGGAAAGATGTAAATCTGTGAGATGAATTCACAGAACACAGAGCAGTTTCTCAGAAAGCTTCTTTCCAGTTTTGAACGAAAGATATTTCCTTTTTCACCATAGCCCTCTATGGGCTTCCAAATATCCCTTTGCCAATTCCACAAGAACAGCCTCAGTGAAAGGCTTCTTGAAGGGAAAGATGTAACTCTGTGAGATGAATTAACAGAACACAGAGCAGTTTCTCAGAAAGCTTCTTTCCAGTTTTGAACGGAAGATATTTCCTTTTTCACCATAGCCCTCTATGGGCTTCCAAATATCCCTTTGCCAATTCCACAAGAACAGCCTTAGCGAAAGGCTTCTTGAAGGGAAAGATGTAACTCTGTGAGATGAATTCACAGAACACAGAGCAGTTTCTCAGAAAGCTTCTTTCCAGTTTTGAACGGAAGATATTTCCTTTTTCACCGTAGTCCTCTATGGGCTTCCAAATATCCCTTTGCCAATTCCACAAGAACAGCCTTAGCGAAAGGCTTCTTGAAGGGAAAGATGTAACTCTGTGAGATGAATTAACAGAACACAGAGCAGTTTCTCAGAAAGCTTCTTTCCAATTTTAAACGGAAGATGTTTCCTTTTTCACCATAGCCCCTTAAGGACTTCCAAATATCCCTTTGCCAATTCCACAAGAACAGCCTTAGTGAAAGGCTTCTTCAAGGGAAAGATGTAACTCTGTGAGATGAATTAACAGAACACAGAGCAGTTTCTCAGAAAGCTTCTTTCCAGTATTGAACGGAAGATATTTCCTTTTTCACCATAGCCCTCTATGGGCTTCCAAATATCCCTTTCTCAAATCCACAAGAACAGCCTTAGCGAAAGGCTTCTTGAAGGGAAAGATGTAACTCTGTGAGATGAATTCACAGAACACAGAGCAGTTTCTCAGAAAGCTTCTTTCCAGTTTTGAACGGAAAATATTTCCTTTTTCACCATAGCCGTCTATGGGCTTCCAAATATCCCTTTGCCAATTCCTCAAGAACAGCCTTAGCGAAAGGCTTCTTGAAGGGAAAGATGTAACTCTGTGAGATGAATTCACAGAACACAGAGCAGTTTCTCAGAAAACTTCTTTCCAGTTTTAAACGGAAGATATTTCCTTTTTCACCATAGCCCTCTATGGGCTTCCAAGTATCCCTTTGCCAATTCCACAAAAACAGCCTTAGCGAAAGGCTTCTTGAAGGGAAATATGTAACTCTGTGAGATGAATTAACAGAACACAGAGCCGTTTCTAAGAAAGCTTCTTTACAGTTTTGAACGGAAGATATTTCCTTTTTCACCATAGCCCTCTATGGGCTTCCAAATATCGCTTTGCCAATTCCACAAGAACAGCCTTAAGCAAAGGCTTCCTGAAGGGAAAGATGTAACTCTGTGAGATGAATTAACAGAACACAGAGCAGTTTTTCACAAAGCTTCTTTCCAGTTTTCAACGGAAGATATTTCCTTTTTCACCATAGCCCTCTATGGGCTTCCAAATATCCCTTTGCCAATTCCACAAGAACAGCCTTAGCGAAAGGCGTCTTGAACGGAAAGATGTAACTCTGTGAGATGAATTCACAGAACACAGAGCAGTTTCTCAGAAAGCTTCTTTCCAGTTTTGAACGGAAGATATTTCCTTTTTCACCATAGCCGTCTATTGGCTTCCAAATATCCCTTTGCCAATTCCTCAAGAACAGCCTTAGCGAAAGGCTTCTTGAAGGGAAAGATGTAAATCTGTGAGATGAATTCACAGAACACAGAGCAGTTTCTCAGAAAGCTTCTTTCCAGTTTTGAACGGAAGATATTTCCTTTTTCACCATAGCCCTCTATGGGCTTCCAAATATCCCTTTGCCAATTCCACAAGAACAGCCTTAGTGAAAGGCTTCTTGAAGGGAAAGATGTAACTCTGCGAGATGAATTAACAGAACACAGAGCAGTTTCTCAGAAAGCTTCTTTCCAGTTTTGAACGGAAGATATTTCCTTTTTCACCATAGCCCTCTATGGGCTTCCAAATATCCCTTTGCCAATTCCACAAGAACAGCCTTAGCGAAAGGCTTCTTGAAGGGAAAGATGTAACTCTGTGAGATGAATTAACAGAACACAGAGCAGTTTCTCAGAAAGCTTCTTTCCAATTTTAAACGGAAGATGTTTCCTTTTTCACCATAGCCCCTTAAGGACTTCCAAATATCCCTTTGCCAATTCCACAAGAACAGCCTTAGTGAAAGGCTTCTTCAAGGGAAAGATGTAACTCTGTGAGATGAATTAACAGAACACAGAGCAGTTTCTCAGAAAGCTTCTTTCCGGTATTGAACGGAAGATATTTCCTTTTTCACCATAGCCCTCTATGGGCTTCCAAATATCCCTTTCTCAAATCCACAAGAACAGCCTTAGCGAAAGGCTTCTTGAAGGGAAAGATGTAACTCTGTGAGATGAATTATCAGAACACAGAGCAGTTTCTCAGAAAGCTTCTTTCCAGTTTTGAACGGAAAATATTTCCTTTTTCACCATAGCCGTCTATGGGCTTCCAAATATCCCTTTGCCAATTCCTCAAGAACAGCCTTAGCGAAAGGCTTCTTGAAGGAAAAGATGTAACTCTGTGAGATGAATTCACAGAACACAGAGCAGTTTCTCAGAAAACTTCTTTCCAGTTTTAAACGGAAGATATTTCCTTTTTCACCATAGCCCTCTATGGGCTTCCAAGTATCCCTTTGCCAATTCCACAAAAATAGCCTTAGCGAAAGGCTTCTTGAAGGGAAACATGTAACTCTGTGAGATGAATTAACAGAACACAGAGCCGTTTCTAAGAAAGCTTCTTTACAGTTTTGAACGGAAGATATTTCCTTTTTCACCATAGCCCTCTATGGGCTTCCAAATATCGCTTTGCCAATTCCACAAGAACAGCCTTAAGCAAAGGCTTCCTGAAGGGAAAGATGTAACTCTGTGAGATGAATTAACAGAACACAGAGCAGTTTTTCACAAAGCTTCTTTCCAGTTTTCAACGGAAGATATTTCCTTTTTCACCATAGCCCTCTATGGGCTTCCAAATATCCCTTTGCCAATTCCACAAGAACAGCCTTAGCGAAAGGCTTCTTGAAGGGAAAGATGTAACTCTGTGAGATGAATTAACAGAACACAGAGCAGTTTCTAAGAAAGCTTCTTTCCAGTTTTGAACGGAAGATATTTCCTTTTTCACCATAGCCCTCTATGGGCTTCCAAATATCCCTTTGCCAATTCCACAAGAACAGCCTTAGCGAAAGGCGTCTTGAAGGGAAAGATGTAACTCTGTGAGATGAATTCACAGAACACAGAGCAGTTTCTCAGAAAGCTTCTTTCCAGTTTTGAACGGAAGATATTTCCTTTTTCACCATAGCCGTCTATGGGCTTCCAAATATCCCTTTGCCAATTCCTCAAGAACAGCCTTAGCGAAAGGCTTCTTGAAGGGAAAGATGTAACTCTGTGAGATGAATTAACGGAACACAGAGCAGTTTCTCAGAAAGCTTCTTTCCAGTTTTGAACGGAAGATATTTCCTTTTTCACCATAGCCCTCTATGGGCTTCAAATATCCCTTTGCCAATTCCACAAGAACAGCCTTAGCGAAAGGCTTCTTGAAGGGAAAGATGTAATTCTGTGAGATGAATTAACAGAACGCAGAGGAGTTTCTCAGAAAGCTTCTTTCCAGTTTTGAAAGGAAGATATTTCCTTTGTCACCATAGTCCTCTATGGGCTTCCAAATATCGCTTTGCCAATTCCACAAGAACAGCCTTAGCGAAAGGCTTCTTGAAGGGAAAGATGTAACTCTGTGAGATGAATTAACAGAACACAGAGCAGTTTCTCAGAAAGCTTCTTTCCAATTTTAAACGGAAGATATTTCCTTTTTCACCATAGCCCTTTAAGGACTTCCAAATATCCCTTTGCCAATTCCACAAGAACAGCCTTAGTGAAAGGCTTCTTCAAGGGAAAGATGTAACTCTGTGAGATGAATTAACAGAACACAGAGCAGTTTCTCAGAAAGCTTCTTTCCGGTTTTGAACGGAAGATATTTCGTTTTTCACCATAGCGCTCTAGGGGCTTCCAAATATCCCTTTCTCAAATCCACAAGAACAGCCTTAGCGAAAGGCTTCTTGAAGGGAAAGATGTAACTCTGTGAGATGAATTCACAGAACACAGAGCAGTTTCTCAGAAAGCTTCTTTCCAGTTTTGAACGGAAGATATTTCCTTTTTCACCATAGCCGTCTATGGGCTTCCAAATATCACTTTGCCAATTCCTCAAGAACAGCCTTACCGAAAGGCTTCTTGAAGGGAAAGATGTAACTCTGTGAGATGAATTAACAGAACACAGAGCAGTTTCTCAGAAAGCTTCTTTCCAGTAGTGAACGGAAGATATTTCCTTTTTCACCATAGCCCTCTAAGGGCTTCCAAATATCCTTTGCCAATTCCACAAGAACAGCCTTAGGGAAAGGCTTCTTGAAGGGAAAGATGTAACTCTGTGAGATGAATTAACAGAACACAGAGCAGTTTCTCAGAAAGCTTCTTTCCAGTTTTGAACGGAAGATATTTCCTTTTTCACCATAGCCCTCTATGGGCTTCCAAATATCCCTTTGCCAATTCCACAAGAACAGCCTTAGCGAAAGGCGTCTTGAAGGGAAAGATGTAACTCTGTGAGATGAATTAACAGAACACAGAGCAGTTTCTCAGAAAGCTTCTTTCCAGTTTTGAACGGAAGATATTTCCTTTTTCACCATAGCCCTCTATGGGCTTCCAAATATCGCTTTGCCAATTCCACAAGAACAGCCTTAAGCGAAGGCTTCCTGAAGGGAAAGATGTAACTCTGTGAGATGAATTAACAGAACACAGAGCAGTTTTTCACAAAGCTTCTTTCCAGTTTTGAACAGAAGATATTTCCTTTTTCACCATAGCCCTCTATGGGCTTCCAAATATCCCTTTGCCAATTCCACAAGAACAGCCTTAGCGAAAGGCTTCTTGAAGGGAAAGATGTAACTCTGTGAGATGAATTAACAGAACACAGAGCAGTTTCTAAGAAAGCTTCTTTCCAGTTTTGAACGGAAGATATTTCCTTTTTCACCATAGACCTCTATGGGCTTCCAAATATCCCTTTGCCAATTCCACAAGAACAGCCTTAGCCAAAGGCTTCTTGAAGGGAAAGATGTAACTCTGTGAGATGAATTAACAGAACACAGAGCAGTTTCTCAGAAAGCTTCTTTCCAGTTTTGAACGGAAGATATTTCCTTTTTCACCATAGCCCTCTATGGGCTTCCAAATATCGCTTTGCCAATTCCACAAGAACAGCCTTAGCGAAAGGCTTCTTGAAGGGAAAGATGTATCTCTGTGAGATGAAATAACAGAACACAGAGCCGTTTCTAAGAAAGCTTCTTTCCAGTTTTGAACGGAAGATATTTCCTTTTTTACCATAGCCCTCTATGGGCTTCGAAATATCCCTTTGCCAATTCCACAAGAACAGACTTAGCGAAAGGCTTCTTGAAGGGAACGATGTAACTCTGTGAGATGAATTAACAGAACACAGAGCAGTTTCTCAGAAAGCTTCTTTCCAGTTTTGAACGGAAGATATTTCCTTTTTCACCATAGCCCTCTATGGGCTTCCAAATATCCATTTGCCAATTCCACAAGAACAGCCTTAGCGAAAGGCTTCTTGAAGGCAAAGATGTAACTCTGTGAGATGAATTCACAGAACACAGAGCAGTTTCTCAGAAAGCTTCTTTCCAGTTTTGAACGGAAGATATTTCCTTTTTTACCATAGGCCTCCATGGGCTTGCAAATATCCCTTTGCCAATTCCACAAGAACAGCCTTAGCGAAAGGCTTCTTAAAGGGAAAGATGTAACTCTGTGAGATGAATTAACAGAACACAGAGCAGTTTCTCAGAAAGCTTCTTTCCAGTTTTGAACGGAAGATATTTCCTTTTTCACCATAGCCCTCTAAGGGCTTCCAAATATCCCTTTGCCAATTCCACAAGAACAGCCTTAGGGAAAGGCTTCTTGAAGGGAAAGATGTAACTCTGTGAGATGAATTAACAGAACACAGAGCAGTTTCTCAGAAAGCTTCTTTCCAGTTTTGAACGGAAGATATTTCCTTTTTCACCATAGCCCTCTATGGGCTTCCAAATATCCCTTTGCCAATTCCACAAGAACAGCCTTAGCGAAAGGCGTCTTGAACGGAAAGATGTAACTCTGTGAGATGAATTCACAGAACACAGAGCAGTTTCTCAGAAAGCTTCTTTCCAGTTTTGAACGGAAGATATTTCCTGTTTCACCATAGCCGTCTATTGGCTTCCAAATATCCCTTTGCCAATTCCTCAAGAACAGCCTTAGCGAAAGGCTTCTTGAAGGGAAAGATGTAAATCTGTGAGATGAATTCACAGAACACAGAGCAGTTTCTCAGAAAGCTTCTTTCCAGTTTTGAACGGAAGATATTTCCTTTTTCACCATAGCCCTCTATGGGCTTCCAAATATCCCTTTGCCAATTCCACAAGAACAGCCTTAGTGAAAGGCTTCTTGAAGGGAAAGATGTAACTCTGTGAGATGAATTAACAGAACACAGAGCAGTTTCTCAGAAAGCTTCTTTCCAGTTTTGAACGGAAGATATTTCCTTTTTCACCATAGCCCTCTATGGGCTTCCAAATGTCCCTTTGCCAATTCCACAAGAACAGCCTTAGCGAAAGGCTTCTTGAAGGGAAAGATGTAACTCTGTGAGATGAATTCACACAACACAGAGCAGTTTCTCAGAAAGCTTCTTTCCAGTTTTGAACGGAAGATATTTCCTTTTTCACCATAGTCCTCTATGGGCTTCCAAATATCGCTTTGCCAATTCCACAAGAACAGCCTTAGCGAAAGGCTTCTTGAAGGGAAAGATGTAACTCTGTGAGATGAATTCACACAACACAGAGCAGTTTCTCAGAAAGCTTCTTTCCAGTTTTGAACGGAAGATATTTCCTTTTTCACCATAGTCCTCTATGGGCTTCCAAATATCGCTTTGCCAATTCCACAAGAACAGCCTTAGTGAAAGGCTTCTTCAAGGGAAAGATGTAACTCTGTGAGATGAATTAACAGAACACAGAGCAGTTTCTCAGAAAGCTTCTTTCCGGTATTGAACGGAAGATATTTCCTTTTTCACCATAGCCCTCTATGGGCTTTCAAATATCCCTTTCTCAAATCCACAAGAACAGCCTTAGCGAAAGGCTTCTTGAAGGGAAAGATGTAACTCTGTGAGATGAATTCACAGAACACAGAGCAGTTTCTCAGAAAGCTTCTTTCCAGTTTTGAACGGAAAATATTTCCTTTTTCACCATAGCCGTCTATTGGCTTCCAAATATCCCTTTGCCAATTCCTCAAGAACAGCCTTAGCGAAAGGCTTCTTGAAGGGAAAGATGTAACTCTGTGAGATGAATTCACAGAACACAGAGCAGTTTCTCAGAAAACTTCTTTCCAGTTTTAAACGGAAGATATTTCCTTTTTCACCATAGCCCTCTATGGGCTTCCAAGTATCCCTTTGCCAATTCCACAAAAACAGCCTTAGCGAAAGGCTTCTTGAAGGGAAACATGTAACTCTGTGAGATGAATTAACAGAACACAGAGCCGTTTCTAAGAAAGCTTCTTTACAGTTTTGAACGGAAGATATTTCCTTTTTCACCATAGCCCTCTATGGGCTTCCAAATATCGCTTTGCCAATTCCACAAGAACAGCCTTAAGCAAAGGCTTCCTGAAGGGAAAGATGTAACTCTGTGAGATGAATTAACAGAACACAGAGCAGTTTTTCACAAAGCTTCTTTCCAGTTTTCAACGGAAGATATTTCCTTTATCACCATAGCCCTCTATGGGCTTCCAAATATCCCTTTGCCAATTCCACAAGAACAGCCTTAGCGAAAGGCTTCTTGAAGGGAAAGATGTAACTCTGTGAGATGAATTAACAGAACACAGAGCAGTTTCTAAGAAAGCTTCTTTCCAGTTTTGAACGGAAGATATTTCCTTTTTCACCATAGCCCTCTATGGGCTTCCAAATATCCCTTTGCCAATTCCACAAGAACAGCCTTAGCGAAAGGCGTCTTGAAGGGAAAGATGTAACTCTGTGAGATGAATTCACAGAACACAGAGCAGTTTCTCAGAAAGCTTCTTTCCAGTTTTGAACGGAAGATATTTCCTTTTTCACCATAGCCGTCTATGGGCTTCCAAATATCCCTTTGCCAATTCCTCAAGAACAGCCTTAGCGAAAGGCTTCTTGAAGGGAAAGATGTAACTCTGTGAGATGAATTAACGGAACACAGAGCAGTTTCTCAGAAAGCTTCTTTCCAGTTTTGAAGGGAAGATATTTCCTTTTTCACCATAGCCCTCTATGGGCTTCAAATATCCCTTTGCCAATTCCACAAGAACAGCCTTAGCGAAAGGCTTCTTGAAGGGAAAGATGTAATTCTGTGAGATGAATTAACAGAACGCAGAGCAGTTTCTCAGAAAGCTTCTTTCCAGTTTTGAAAGGAAGATATTTCCTTTGTCACCATAGTCCTCTATGGGCTTCCAAATATCGCTTTGCCAATTCCACAAGAACAGCCTTAGCGAAAGGCTTCTTGAAGGGAAAGATGTAACTCTGTGAGATGAATTAACAGAACACAGAGCAGTTTCTCAGAAAGCTTCTTTCCAATTTTAAACGGAAGATATTTCCTTTTTCACCATAGCCCTTTAAGGACTTCCAAATATCCCTTTGCCAATTCCACAAGAACAGCCTTAGCGAAAGGCGTCTTGAAGGGAAAGATGTAACTCTGTGAGATGAATTCACAGAACACAGAGCAGTTTCTCAGAAAGCTTCCTTCCAGTTTTGAACGGAAGATATTTCCTTTTTCACCATAGGCCTCTATGGGCTTCCAAATATCCCTTTGCCAATTCCACAAGAACAGCCTTAGCGAAAGGTTTCTTGAAGGGAAAGATGTAACTCTGTGAGATGAATTAACAGAACACAGAGCAGTTTCTCAGAAAGCTTCTTTCCAGTTTTGAACGGAAGATATTTCCTTTTTCACCATAGCCCTCTATGGGCTTCCAAATATCGCTTTGCCAATTCCACAAGAACAGCCTTAAGCGAAGGCTTCCTGAAGGGAAAGATGTAACTCTGTGAGATGAATTAACAGAACACAGAGCAGTTTTTCACAAAGCTTCTTTCCAGTTTTGAACGGAAGATATTTCCTTTTTCACCATAGCCCTCTATGGGCTTCCAAATATCCCTTTGCCAATTCCACAAGAACAGCCTTAGCGAAAGGCTTCTTGAAGGGAAAGATGTAACTCTGTGAGATGAATTAACAGAACACAGAGCAGTTTCTAAGAAAGCTTCTTTCCAGTTTTGAACGGAAGATATTTCCTTTTTCACCATAGCCCTCTATGGGCTTCCAAAAATCCCTTTGCCAATTCCACAAGAACAGCCTTAGCCAAAGGCTTCTTGAAGGGAAAGATGTAACTCTGTGAGATGAATTAACAGAACACAGAGCAGTTTCTCAGAAAGCTTCTTTCCAGTTTTGAACGGAAGATATTTCCTTTTTCACCATAGCCCTCTATGGGCTTCCAAATATCGCTTTGCCAATTCCACAAGAACAGCCTTAGCGAAAGGCTTCTTGAAGGGAAAGATGTATCTTTGTGAGATGAAATAACAGAACACAGAGCCGTTTCTAAGAAAGCTTCTTTCCAGTTTTGAACGGAAGATATTTCCTTTTTTACCATAGCCCTCTATGGGCTTCGAAATATCCCTTTGCCAATTCCACAAGAACAGACTTAGCGAAAGGCTTCTTAAAGGGAACGATGTAACTCTGTGAGATGAATTAACAGAACACAGAGCAGTTTCTCAGAAAGCTTCTTTCCAGTTTTGAACGGAAGATATTTCCTTTTTCACCATAGCCCTCTATGGGCTTCCAAATATCCATTTGCCAATTCCACAAGAACAGCCTTAGCGAAAGGCTTCTTGAAGGCAAAGATGTAACTCTGTGAGATGAATTCACAGAACACAGAGCAGTTTCTCAGAAAGCTTCTTTCCAGTTTTGAACGGAAGATATTTCCTTTTTTACCATAGGCCTCCATGGGCTTGCAAATATCCCTTTGCCAATTCCACAAGAACAGCCTTAGCGAAAGGCTTCTTAAAGGGAAAGATGTAACTCTGTGAGATGAATTAACAGAACACAGAGCAGTTTCTCAGAAAGCTTCTTTCCAGTTTTGAACGGAAGATATTTCCTTTTTCACCATAGCCCTCTAAGGGCTTCCAAATATCCCTTTGCCAATTCCACAAGAACAGCCTTAGGGAAAGGCTTCTTGAAGGGAAAGATGTAACTCTGTGAGATGAATTAACAGAACACAGAGCAGTTTCTCAGAAAGCTTCTTTCCAGTTTTGAACGGAAGATATTTCCTTTTTCACCATAGCCCTCTATGGGCTTCCAAATATCCCTTTGCCAATTCCACAAGAACAGCCTTAGCGAAAGGCGTCTTGAAGGGAAGGATGTAACTCTGTGAGATGAATTCACAGAACACAGAGCAGTTTCTCAGAAAGCTTCTTTCCAGTTTTGAACGGAAGATATTTCCTTTTTCACCATAGCCGTCTATTGGCTTCCAAATATCCCTTTGCCAATTCCTCAAGAACAGCCTTAGCGAAAGGCTTCTTGAAGGGAAAGATGTAAATCTGTGAGATGAATTCACAGAACACAGAGCAGTTTCTCAGAAAGCTTCTTTCCAGTTTTGAACGGAAGATATTTCCTTTTTCACCATAGCCCTCTATGGGCTTCCAAATATCCCTTTGCCAATTCCACAAGAACAGCCTTAGTGAAAGGCTTCTTGAAGGGAAAGATGTAACTCTGTGAGATGAATTAACAGAACACAGAGCAGTTTCTCAGAAAGCTTCTTTCCAGTTTTGAACGGAAGATATTTCCTTTTTCACCATAGCCCTCTATGGGCTTCCAAATGTCCCTTTGCCAATTCCACAAGAACAGCCTTAGCGAAAGGCTTCTTGAAGGGAAAGATGTAACTCTGTGAGATGAATTCACACAACACAGAGCAGTTTCTCAGAAAGCTTCTTTCCAGTTTTGAACGGAAGATATTTCCTTTTTCACCATAGTCCTCTATGGGCTTCCAAATATCGCTTTGCCAATTCCACAAGAACAGCCTTAGCGAAAGGCTTCTTGAAGGGAAAGATGTAACTCTGTGAGATGAATTAACAGAACACAGAGCAGTTTCTCAGAAAGCTTCTTTCCGGTATTGAACGGAAGATATTTCCTTTTTCACCATAGCCCTCTATGGGCTTCCAAATATCCCTTTCTCAAATCCACAAGAACAGCCTTAGCGAAAGGCTTCTTGAAGGGAAAGATGTAACTCTGTGAGATTAATTCACAGAACACAGAGCAGTTTCTCAGAAAGCTTCTTTCCAGTTTTGAACGGAAAATATTTCCTTTTTCACCATAGCCGTCTATGGGCTTCCAAATATCCCTTTGCCAATTCCTCAAGAACAGCCTTAGCGAAAGGCTTCTTGAAGGGAAAGATGTAACTCTGTGAGATGAATTCACAGAACACAGAGCAGTTTCTCAGAAAACTTCTTTCCAGTTTTAAACGGAAGATATTTCCTTTTTCACCATAGCCCTCTATGGGCTTCCAAGTATCCCTTTGCCAATTCCACAAAAACAGCCTTAGCGAAAGGCTTCTTGAAGGGAAACATGTAACTCTGTGAGATGAATTAACAGAACACAGAGCCGTTTCTAAGAAAGCTTCTTTACAGTTTTGAACGGAAGATATTTCCTTTTTCACCATAGCCCTCTATGGGCTTCCAAATATCGCTTTGCCAATTCCACAAGAACAGCCTTAAGCAAAGGCTTCCTGAAGGGAAAGATGTAACTCTGTGAGATGAATTAACAGAACACAGAGCAGTTTTTCACAAAGCTTCTTTCCAGTTTTCAACGGAAGATATTTCCTTTTTCACCATAGCCCTCTATGGGCTTCCAAATATCCCTTTGCCAATTCCACAAGAACAGCCTTAGCGAAAGGCTTCTTGAAGGGAAAGATGTAACTCTGTGAGATGAATTAACAGAACACAGAGCAGTTTCTAAGAAAGCTTCTTTCCAGTTTTGAACGGAAGATATTTCCTTTTTCACCATAGCCCTCTATGGGCTTCCAAATATCCCTTTGCCAATTCCACAAGAACAGCCTTAGCGAAAGGCGTCTTGAAGGGAAAGATGTAACTCTGTGAGATGAATTCACAGAACACAGAGCAGTTTCTCAGAAAGCTTCTTTCCAGTTTTGAACGGAAGATATTTCCTTTTTCACCATAGCCGTCTATGGGCTTCCAAATATCCCTTTGCCAATTCCTCAAGAACAGCCTTAGCGAAAGGCTTCTTGAAGGGAAAGATGTAACTCTGTGAGATGAATTAACGGAACACAGAGCAGTTTCTCAGAAAGCTTCTTTCCAGTTTTGAACGGAAGATATTTCCTTTTTCACCATAGCCCTCTATGGGCTTCAAATATCCCTTTGCCAATTCCACAAGAACAGCCTTAGCGAAAGGCTTCTTGAAGGGAAAGATGTAATTCTGTGAGATGAATTAACAGAACGCAGAGCAGTTTCTCAGAAAGCTTCTTTCCAGTTTTGAAAGGAAGATATTTCCTTTGTCACCATAGTCCTCTATGGGCTTCCAAATATCGCTTTGCCAATTCCACAAGAAC
Organism: Chlorocebus sabaeus; assembly: GCF_047675955.1. Taxonomy (NCBI): domain Eukaryota; kingdom Metazoa; phylum Chordata; class Mammalia; order Primates; family Cercopithecidae; genus Chlorocebus; species Chlorocebus sabaeus. Next base: position 772,497 of record NW_027327013.1, on the reverse strand, counting down.
AGCCTTAGCGAAAGGCTTCTTGAAGGGAAAGATGTAACTCTGTGAGATGAATTAACAGAACACAGAGCAGTTTCTCAGAAAGCTTCTTTCCAATTTTAAACGGAAGATATTTCCTTTTTCACCATAGCCCTTTAAGGACTTCCAAATATCCCTTTGCCAATTCCACAAGAACAGCCTTAGTGAAAGGCTTCTTCAAGGGAAAGATGTAACTCTGTGAGATGAATTAACAGAACACAGAGCAGTTTCTCAGAAAGCTTCTTTCCGGTTTTGAACGGAAGATATTTCGTTTTTCACCATAGCGCTCTAGGGGCTTCCAATTATCCCTTTCTCAAATCCACAAGAACAGCCTTAGCGAAAGGCTTCTTGAAGGGAAAGATGTAACTCTGTGAGATGAATTCACAGAACACAGAGCAGTTTCTCAGAAAGCTTCTTTCCAGTTTTGAACGGAAGATATTTCCTTTTTCACCATAGCCGTCTATGGGCTTCCAAATATCACTTTGCCAATTCCTCAAGAACAGCCTTAGCGAAAGGCTTCTTGAAGGGAAAGATGTAACTCTGTGAGATGAATTAACAGAACACAGAGCAGTTTCTGAGAAAGCTTCTTTCCAGTAGTGAACGGAAGATATTTCCTTTTTCACCATAGCCCTCTAAGGGCTTCCAAATATCCTTTGCCAATTCCACAAGAACAGCCTTAGGGAAAGGCTTCTTGAAGGGAAAGATGTATCTCTGTGAGATGAATTAACAGAACACAGAGCAGTTTCTCAGAAAGCTTCTTTCCAGTTTTGAACGGAAGATATTTCCTTTTTCACCATAGCCCTCTATGGGCTTCCAAATATCCCTTTGCCAATTCCACAAGAACAGCCTTAGCGAAAGGCGTCTTGAAGGGAAAGATGTAACTCTGTGAGATGAATTCACAGAACACAGAGCAGTTTCTCAGAAAGCTTCCTTCCAGTTTTGAACGGAAGATATTTCCTTTTTCACCATAGGCCTCTATGGGCTTCCAAATATCCCTTTGCCAATTCCACAAGAACAGCCTTAGCGAAAGGTTTCTTGAAGGGAAAGATGTAACTCTGTGAGATGAATTAACAGAACACAGAGCAGTTTCTCAGAAAGCTTCTTTCCAGTTTTGAACGGAAGATATTTCCTTTTTCACCATAGCCCTCTATGGGCTTCCAAATATCGCTTTGCCAATTCCACAAGAACAGCCTTAAGCGAAGGCTTCCTGAAGGGAAAGATGTAACTCTGTGAGATGAATTAACAGAACACAGAGCAGTTTTTCACAAAGCTTCTTTCCAGTTTTGAACGGAAGATATTTCCTTTTTCACCATAGCCCTCTATGGGCTTCCAAATATCCCTTTGCCAATTCCACAAGAACAGCCTTAGCGAAAGGCTTCTTGAAGGGAAAGATGTAACTCTGTGAGATGAATTAACAGAACACAGAGGAGTTTCTAAGAAAGCTTCTTTCCAGTTTTGAACGGAAGATATTTCCTTTTTCACCATAGCCCTCTATGGGCTTCCAAATATCCCTTTGCCAATTCCACAAGAACAGCCTTAGCGAAAGGCGTCTTGAAGGGAAAGATGTAACTCTGTGAGATGAATTCACAGAACACAGAGCAGTTTCTCAGAAAGCTTCTTTCCAGTTTTGAACGGAAGATATTTCCTTTTTCACCATAGCCGTCTATGGGCTTCCAAATATCCCTTTGCCAATTCCTCAAGAACAGCCTTAGCGAAAGGCTTCTTGAAGGGAAAGATGTAACTCTGTGAGATGAATTCACGGAACACAGAGCAGTTTCTCAGAAAGCTTCTTTCCAGTTTTGAACGGAAGATATTTCCTTTTTCACCATAGCCCTCTATGGGCTTCAAATATCCCTTTGCCAATTCCACAAGAACAGCCTTAGCGAAAGGCTTCTTGAAGGGAAAGATGTAATTCTGTGAGATGAATTAACAGAACGCAGAGCAGTTTCTCAGAAAGCTTCTTTCCAGTTTTGAAAGGAAGATATTTCCTTTTTCACCATAGTCCTCTATGGGCTTCCAAATATCCCTTTGCCAATTCCACAAGAACAGCCTTAGCGAAAGGCTTCTTGAAGGGAAAGATGTAACTCTGTGAGATGAATTAACAGAACACAGAGCAGTTTCTCAGAAAGCTTCTTTCCAATTTTAAACGGAAGATATTTCCTTTTTCACCATAGCCCTTTAAGGACTTCCAAATATCCCTTTGCCAATTCCACAAGAACAGCCTTAGTGAAAGGCTTCTTCAAGGGAAAGATGTAACTCTGTGAGATGAATTAACAGAACACAGAGCAGTTTCTCAGAAAGCTTCTTTCCGGTTTTGAACGGAAGATATTTCGTTTTTCACCATAGCGCTCTAGGGGCTTCCAAATATCCCTTTCTCAAATCCACAAGAACAGCCTTAGCGAAAGGCTTCTTGAAGGGAAAGATGTAACTCTGTGAGATGAATTCACAGAACACAGAGCAGTTTATCAGAAAGCTTCTTTCCAATTTTGAACGGAAGATATTTCCTTTTTCACCATAGCCGTCTATGGGCTTCCAAATATCACTTTGCCAATTCCTCAAGAACAGCCTTAGCGAAAGGCTTCTTGAAGGGAAAGATGTAACTCTGTGAGATGAATTAACAGAACACAGAGCAGTTTCTCAGAAAGCTTCTTTCCAGTAGTGAACGGAAGATATTTCCTTTTTCACCATAGCCCTCTAAGGGCTTCCAAATATCCCTTTGCCAATTCCACAAGAACAGCCTTAGGGAAAGGCTTCTTGAAGGGAAAGATGTAACTCTGTGAGATGAATTAAGAGAACACAGAGCAGTTTCTCAGAAAGCTTCTTTCCAGTTTTGAAGGGAAGATATTTCCTTTTTCACCATAGCCCTCTATGGGCTTCCAAATATCCCTTTGCCAATTCCACAAGAACAGCCTTAGCGAAAGGCGTCTTGAAAGGAAAGATGTAACTCTGTGAGATGAATTCACAGAACACAGAGCAGTTTCTCAGAAAGCTTCTTTCCAGTTTTGAACGGAAGATATTTCCTTTTTCACCATAGCCGTCTATGGGCTTCCAAATATCCCTTTGCCAATTCCTAAAGAACAGCCTTAGCGAAAGGCTTCTTGAAGGGAAAGATGTAACTCTGTGAGATGAATTAACGGAACACAGAGCAGTTTCTCAGAAAGCTTCTTTCCAGTTTTGAACGGAAGATATTTCCTTTTTCACCATAGCCCTCTATGGGCTTCAAATATCCCTTTGCCAATTCCACAAGAACAGCCTTAGCGAAAGGCTTCTTGAAGGGAAAGATGTAATTCTGTGAGATGAATTAACAGAACGCAGAGCAGTTTCTCAGAAAGCTTCTTTCCATTTTTGAAAGGAAGGTATTTCCTTTTTCACCATAGTCCTCTATGGGCTTCCAAATATCGCTTTGCCAATTCCACAAGAACAGCCTTAGCGAAAGGCTTCTTGAAGGGAAAGATGTAACTCTGTGAGATGAATTAACAGAACACAGAGCAGTTTCTCAGAAAGCTTCTTTCCAATTTTAAACGGAAGATATTTCCTTTTTCACCATAGCCCTTTAAGGACTTCCAAATATCCCTTTGCCAATTCCACAAGAACAGCCTTAGTGAAAGGCTTCTTCAAGGGAAAGATGTAACTCTGTGAGATGAATTAACAGAACACAGAGCAGTTTCTCAGAAAGCTTCTTTCCGGTTTTGAACGGAAGATATTTCGTTTTTCACCATAGCGCTCTAGGGGCTTCCAATTATCCCTTTCTCAAATCCACAAGAACAGCCTTAGCGAAAGGCTTCTTGAAGGGAAAGATGTAACTCTGTGAGATGAATTCACAGAACACAGAGCAGTTTCTCAGAAAGCTTCTTTCCAGTTTTGAACGGAAGATATTTCCTTTTTCACCATAGCCGTCTATGGGCTTCCAAATATCACTTTGCCAATTCCTCAAGAACAGCCTTAGCGAAAGGCTTCTTGAAGGGAAAGATGTAACTCTGTGAGATGAATTAACAGAACACAGAGCAGTTTCTCAGAAAGCTTCTTTCCAGTAGTGAACGGAAGATATTTCCTTTTTCACCATAGCCCTCTAAGGGCTTCCAAATATCCTTTGCCAATTCCACAAGAACAGCCTTAGGGAAAGGCTTCTTGAAGGGAAAGATGTAACTCTGTGAGATGAATTAACAGAACACAGAGCAGTTTCTCAGAAAGCTTCTTTCCAGTTTTGAACGGAAGATATTTCCTTTTTCACCATAGCCCTCTATGGGCTTCCAAATATCCCTTTGCCAATTCCACAAGAACAGCCTTAGCGAAAGGCGTCTTGAAGGGAAAGATGTAACTCTGTGAGATGAATTCACAGAACACAGAGCAGTTTCTCAGAAAGCTTCCTTCCAGTTTTGAACGGAAGATATTTCCTTTTTCACCATAGGCCTCTATGGGCTTCCAAATATCCCTTTGCCAATTCCACAAGAACAGCCTTAGCGAAAGGTTTCTTGAAGGGAAAGATGTAACTCTGTGAGATGAATTAACAGAACACAGAGCAGTTTCTCAGAAAGCTTCTTTCCAGTTTTGAACGGAAGATATTTCCTTTTTCACCATAGCCCTCTATGGGCTTCCAAATATCGCTTTGCCAATTCCACAAGAACAGCCTTAAGCGAAGGCTTCCTGAAGGGAAAGATGTAACTCTGTGAGATGCATTAACAGAACACAGAGCAGTTTTTCACAAAGCTTCTTTCCAGTTTTGAACGGAAGATATTTCCTTTTTCACCATAGCCCTCTATGGGCTTCCAAATATCCCTTTGCCAATTCCACAAGAACAGCCTTAGCGAAAGGCTTCTTGAAGGGAAAGATGTAACTCTGTGAGATGAATTAACAGAACACAGAGCAGTTTCTAAGAAAGCTTCTTTCCAGTTTTGAACGGAAGATATTTCCTTTTTCACCATAGCCCTCTATGGGCTTCCAAATATCCCTTTGCCAATTCCACAAGAACAGCCTTAGCGAAAGGCGTCTTGAAGGGAAAGATGTAACTCTGTGAGATGAATTCACAGAACACAGAGCAGTTTCTCAGAAAGCTTCTTTCCAGTTTTGAACGGAAGATATTTCCTTTTTCACCATAGCCGTCTATGGGCTTCCAAATATCCCTTTGCCAATTCCTCAAGAACAGCCTTAGCGAAAGGCTTCTTGAAGGGAAAGATGTAACTCTGTGAGATGAATTCACGGAACACAGAGCAGTTTCTCAGAAAGCTTCTTTCCAGTTTTGAACGGAAGATATTTCCTTTTTCACCATAGCCCTCTATGGGCTTCAAATATCCCTTTGCCAATTCCACAAGAGCAGCCTTAGCGAAAGGCTTCTTGAAGGGAAAGATGTAATTCTGTGAGATGAATTAACAGAACGCAGAGCAGTTTCTCAGAAAGCTTCTTTCCAGTTTTGAAAGGAAGATATTTCCTTTTTCACCATAGTCCTCTATGGGCTTCCAAATATCGCTTTGCCAATTCCACAAGAACAGCCTTAGCGAAAGGCTTCTTGAAGGGAAAGATGTAACTCTGTGAGATGAATTAACAGAACACAGAGCAGTTTCTCAGAAAGCTTCTTTCCAATTTTAAACGGAAGATATTTCCTTTTTCACCATAGCCCTTTAAGGACTTCCAAATATCCCTTTGCCAATTCCACAAGAACAGCCTTAGTGAAAGGCTTCTTCAAGGGAAAGATGTAACTCTGTGAGATGAATTAACAGAACACAGAGCAGTTTCTCAGAAAGCTTCTTTCCGGTTTTGAACGGAAGATATTTCGTTTTTCACCATAGCGCTCTAGGGGCTTCCAAATATCCCTTTCTCAAATCCACAAGAACAGCCTTAGCGACAGGCTTCTTGAAGGGAAAGATGTAACTCTGTGAGATGAATTCACAGAACACAGAGCAGTTTCTCAGAAAGCTTCTTTCCAATTTTGAACGGAAGATATTTCCTTTTTCACCATAGCCGTCTATGGGCTTCCAAATATCACTTTGCCAATTCCTCAAGAACAGCCTTAGCGAAAGGCTTCTTGAAGGGAAAGATGTAACTCTGTGAGATGAATTAACAGAACACAGAGCAGTTTCTCAGAAAGCTTCTTTCCAGTAGTGAACGGAAGATATTTCCTTTTTCACCATAGCAATCTAAGGGCTTCCAAATATCCCTTTGCCAATTCCACAAGAACAGCCTTAGGGAAAGGCTTCTTGAAGGGAAAGATGTAACTCTGTGAGATGAATTAAGAGAACACAGAGCAGTTTCTCAGAAAGCTTCTTTCCAGTTTTGAACGGAAGATATTTCCTTTTTCACCATAGCCCTCTATGGGCTTCCAAATATCCCTTTGCCAATTCCACAAGAACAGCCTTAGCGAAAGGCGTCTTGAAGGGAAAGATGTAACTCTGTGAGATGAATTCACAGAACACAGAGCAGTTTCTCAGAAAGCTTCTTTCCAGTTTTGAACGGAAGATATTTCCTTTTTCACCATAGCCGTCTATGGGCTTCCAAATATCCCTTTGCCAATTCCTCAAGAACAGCCTTAGCGAAAGGCTTCTTGAAGGGAAAGATGTAACTCTGTGAGATGAATTAACGGAACACAGAGCAATTTCTCAGAAAGCTTCTTTCCAGTTTTGAACGGAAGATATTTCCTTTTTCACCATAGCCCTCTATGGGCTTCAAATATCCCTTTGCCAATTCCACAAGAACAGCCTTAGCGAAAGGCTTCTTGAAGGGAAAGATGTAATTCTGTGAGATGAATTAACAGAACGCAGAGCAGTTTCTCAGAAAGCTTCTTTCCATTTTTGAAAGGAAGATATTTCCTTTTTCACCATAGTCCTCTATGGGCTTCCAAATATCGCTTTGCCAATTCCACAAGAACAGCCTTAGCGAAAGGCTTCTTGAAGGGAAAGATGTAACTCTGTGAGATGAATTAACAGAACACAGAGCAGTTTCTCAGAAAGCTTCTTTCCAATTTTAAACGGAAGATATTTCCTTTTTCACCATAGCCCTTTAAGGACTTCCAAATATCCCTTTGCCAATTCCACAAGAACAGCCTTAGTGAAAGGCTTCTTCAAGGGAAAGATGTAACTCTGTGAGATGAATTAACAGAACACAGAGCAGTTTCTCAGAAAGCTTCTTTCCGGTTTTGAACGGAAGATATTTCGTTTTTCACCATAGCGCTCTAGGGGCTTCCAAATATCCCTTTCTCAAATCCACAAGAACAGCCTTAGCGAAAGGCTTCTTGAAGGGAAAGATGTAACTCTGTGAGATGAATTCACAGAACACAGAGCAGTTTCTCAGAAAGCTTCTTTCCAGTTTTGAACGGAAGATATTTCCTTTTTCACCATAGCCGTCTATGGGCTTCCAAATATCACTTTGCCAATTCCTCAAGAACAGCCTTAGCGAAAGGCTTCTTGAAGGGAAAGATGTAACTCTGTGAGATGAATTAACAGAACACAGAGCAGTTTCTCAGAAAGCTTCTTTCCAGTAGTGAACGGAAGATATTTCCTTTTTCACCATAGCCCTCTAAGGGCTTCCAAATATCCCTTTGCCAATTCCACAAGAACAGCCTTAGGGAAAGGCTTCTTGAAGGGAAAGATGTAACTCTGTGAGATGAATTAACAGAACACAGAGCAGTTTCTCAGAAAGCTTCTTTCCAGTTTTGAACGGAAGATATTTCCTTTTTCACCATAGCCCTCTATGGGCTTCCAAATATCCCTTTGCCAATTCCACAAGAACAGCCTTAGCGAAAGGCGTCTTGAAGGGAAAGATGTAACTCTGTGAGATGAATTCACAGAACACAGAGCAGTTTCTCAGAAAGCTTCCTTCCAGTTTTGAACGGAAGATATTTCCTTTTTCACCATAGGCCTCTATGGGCTTCCAAATATCCCTTTGCCAATTCCACAAGAACAGCCTTAGCGAAAGGTTTCTTGAAGGGAAAGATGTAACTCTGTGAGATGAATTAACAGAACACAGAGCAGTTTCTCAGAAAGCTTCTTTCCAGTTTTGAACGGAAGATATTTCCTTTTTCACCATAGACCTCTATGGGCTTCCAAATATCGCTTTGCCAATTCCACAAGAACAGCCTTAAGCGAAGGCTTCCTGAAGGGAAAGATGTAACTCTGTGAGATGAATTAACAGAACACAGAGCAGTTTTTCACAAAGCTTCTTTCCAGTTTTGAACAGAAGATATTTCCTTTTTCACCATAGCCCTCTATGGGCTTCCAAATATCCCTTTGCCAATTCCACAAGAACAGCCTTAGCGAAAGGCTTCTTGAAGGGAAAGATGTAACTCTGTGAGATGAATTAACAGAACACAGAGCAGTTTCTAAGAAAGCTTCTTTCCAGTTTTGAACGGAAGATATTTCCTTTTTCACCATAGCCCTCTATGGGCTTCCAAATATCCCTTTGCCAATTCCACAAGAACAGCCTTAGCCAAAGGCTTCTTGAAGGGAAAGATGTAACTCTGTGAGATGAATTAACAGAACACAGAGCAGTTTCTCAGAAAGCTTCTTTCCAGTTTTGAACGGAAGATATTTCCTTTTTCACCATAGCCCTCTATGGGCTTCCAAATATCGCTTTGCCAATTCCACAAGAACAGCCTTAGCGAAAGGCTTCTTGAAGGGAAAGATGTATCTCTGTGAGATGAAATAACAGAACACAGAGCCGTTTCTAAGAAAGCTTCTTTCCAGTTTTGAACGGAAGATATTTCCTTTTTTACCATAGCCCTCTATGGGCTTCGAAATATCCCTTTGCCAATTCCAGAAGAACAGACTTAGCGAAAGGCTTCTTGAAGGGAACGATGTAACTCTGTGAGATGAATTAACAGAACACAGAGCAGTTTCTCAGAAAGCTTCTTTCCAGTTTTGAACGGAAGATATTTCCTTTTTCACCATAGCCCTCTATGGGCTTCCAAATATCCATTTGCCAATTCCACAAGAACAGCCTTAGCGAAAGGCTTCTTGAAGGCAAAGATGTAACTCTGTGAGATGAATTCACAGAACACAGAGCAGTTTCTCAGAAAGCTTCTTTCCAGTTTTGAACGGAAGATATTTCCTTTTTTACCATAGGCCTCCATGGGCTTGCAAATATCCCTTTGCCAATTCCACAAGAACAGCCTTAGCGAAAGGCTTCTTAAAGGGAAAGATGTAACTCTGTGAGATGAATTAACAGAACACAGAGCAGTTTCTCAGAAAGCTTCTTTCCAGTTTTGAACGGAAGATATTTCCTTTTTCACCATAGCCCTCTAAGGGCTTCCAAATATCCCTTTGCCAATTCCACAAGAACAGCCTTAGGGAAAGGCTTCTTGAAGGGAAAGATGTAACTCTGTGAGATGAATTAACAGAACACAGAGCAGTTTCTCAGAAAGCTTCTTTCCAGTTTTGAACGGAAGATATTTCCTTTTTCACCATAGCCCTCTATGGGCTTCCAAATATCCCTTTGCCAATTCCACAAGAACAGCCTTAGCGAAAGGCGTCTTGAAGGGAAAGATGTAACTCTGTGAGATGAATTCACAGAACACAGAGCAGTTTCTCAGAAAGCTTCTTTCCAGTTTTGAACGGAAGATATTTCCTTTTTCACCATAGCCGTCTATTGGCTTCCAAATATCCCTTTGCCAATTCCTCAAGAACAGCCTTAGCGAAAGGCTTCTTGAAGGGAAAGATGTAAATCTGTGAGATGAATTCACAGAACACAGAGCAGTTTCTCAGAAAGCTTCTTTCCAGTTTTGAACGGAAGTTATTTCCTTTTTAACCATAGCCGTCTATGGGCTTCCAAATATCCCTTTGCCAATTCCACAAGAACAGCCTTAGCGAAAGGCTTCTTGAAGGGAAAGATGTAACTCTGTGAGATGAATTAACAGAACACAGAGCAGTTTCTCAGAAAGCTTCTTTCCAGTTTTGAACGGAAGATATTTCCTTTTTCACCATAGTCCTCTATGGGCTTCCAAATATCGCTTTGCCAATTCCACAAGAACAGCCTTAGCGAAAGGCTTCTTGAAGGGAAAGATGTAACTCTGTGAGATGAATTAACAGAACACAGAGCACTTTCTCAGAAAGCTTCTTTCCAGTTTTGAACGGAAGATATTTCCTTTTTCACCATAGCCCTCTGTGGGCTTCCAAATATCCCTTTGCCAATTCCGCAAGAACAGCATTGGCGAAAGGCTACTTGAAGGGAAGATGTAACTCTGTGAGGTGAATTAACAGAACACAGAGCAGTTTCTCAGAAAGCTTCTTTCCAGTTTTGAACGGAAGATATTTCCTTTTTCACCATAGCCCTGTATGGGCTTCCAAATATCCCTTTGCCAATTCCACAAGAACAGCCTTAGCGAAAGGCTTCTTGAAGGGAAAGATGTATCTCTGTGAGATGAAATAACAGAACACAGAGCCGTTTCTCAGAAAGCTTCTTTGCAGTTTTGAACGGAAGATATTTCCTTTTTCATCATAGCCCTCTATGGGCTTCCCAATATAACTTTGCCAATTCCACAACAACAGCCTTAGCGAAAGGCTTCTTGAAGGGAAAGATGTAACTCTGTGAGATGAATTCACAGAACACAGAGCAGTTTCTCAGAAAGCTTCTTTCCAGTTTTGAACGGAAGATATTTCCTTTTTCACCTTAGGCCTCTATGGGCTTCCAAATATCCCTTTGTCAATTCCACAAGAACAGCCTTAGCGAAAGGCTTCTTGAAGGGAAAGATGTAACTCTGTGAGATGAATTCACAGAACACAGAGCAGTTTCTCAGAAAGCTTCTTTCCAGTTTTGAACGGAAGATATTTCCTTTTTCACCATAGCCGTCTATGGGCTTCCAAATATCCCTTTGCCAATTCCACAAGAACAGCCTTAGCCAAAGGCTTCTTGAAGGGAAAGATGTAACTCTGTGAGATGAATTAACAGAACACAGAGCAGTTTCTCAGAAAGCTTCTTTCCAGTTTTGAACGGAAGTTAATTCCTTTTTCACCATAGCCCTCTATGGGCTTCCAAATATCGCTTTGCCAATTCCACAAGAACAGCCTTAGCGAAAGGCTTCTTGAAGGGAAAGATGTAACTCTGTGAGATGAATTAACAGAACACAGAGCAGTTTCTCAGAAAGCTTCTTTCCAGTTTTGAACGGAAGATATTTCCTTTTTCACCATAGCCCTCTATGGGCTTCCAAATATCCCTTTGCCAATTCCACAAGAACAGCCTTAGCGAAAGGCTTCTTGAAGGGAAAGATGTAGCTCTGTGAGATTAATTAACAGAACACAGAGCAGTTTCTCACAAAGCTTCTTTCCAGTTTTGAACGGAAGATATTTCCTTTTTCACCATAGCCCTCTATGGGCTTCCAAATATCGCTATGCCAATTCCACAAGAACAGCCTTAGCGAAAGGCTTCTTGAAGGGAAAGATGTAACTCTGTGAGATGAATTAACAGAACACAGAGCAGTTTCTCAGAAAGCTTCTTTCCAGTTTTGAACGGAAGATATTTCCTTTTTCACCATAGCCCTCTATGGGCTTCCAAATATCCCTTTGCCAATTCCACAAGAACAGCCTTAGCGAAAGGCTTCTTGAAGGGAACGATGTAACTCTGTGAGATGAATTAACAGAACACAGAGCAGTTTCTCAGAAAGCTTCTTTCCAGTTTTGAACGGAAGATATTTCCTTTTTCACCATAGCCCTCTTTGGGCTTCCAAATATCCCTTTGCCAATTCCACAAGAACAGCCTTAGCGAAAGGTTTCTTGAAGGGAAAGATGTAACTCTGTGAGATGAATTCACAGAACACAGAGCAGTTTCTCAGAAAGCTTCTTTCCAGTTTTGAACGGAAGATATTTCCTTTTTTACCATAGGCCTCCATGGGCTTCCAAATATCCCTTTGCCAATTCCACAAGAACAGCCTTAGCGAAAGGCTTCTTGAAGGGAAAGATGTAACTCTGTGAGATGAATTCACAGAACACAGAGCAGTTTCTCAGAAAGCTTCTTTCCAGTTTTGAACGGAAGATATTTCCTTTTTCACCATAGCCCTCTAAGGGCTTCCAAATATCCCTTTGCCAATTCCACAAGAACAGCCTTAGGGAAAGGCTTCTTGAAGGGAAAGATGTAACTCTGTGAGATGAATTAACAGAACACAGAGCAGTTTCTCAGAAAGCTTCTTTCCAGTTTTCAACGGAAGATATATCCTTTTTCACCGTAGTCCTCTATGGGCTTCCAAATATCGCTTTGCCAATTCCACAAGAACAGCCTTAGCGAAAGGCTTCTTGAAGGGAAAGATGTAACTCTGTGAGTTGAATTAACAGAACACAGAGCAGTTTCTCAGAAAGCTTCTTTCCAATTTTAAACGGAAGATATTTCCTTTTTCACCATAGCCCTTTAAGGACTTCCAAATATCCCTTTGCCAATTCCACAAGAACTGCCTTAGTGAAAGGCTTCTTCAAGGGAAAGATGTAACTCTGTGAGATGAATTAACAGAACACAGAGCAGTTTCTCAGAAAGCTTCTTTCCGGTTTTGAACGGAAGATATTTCCTTTTTCACCATAGCCCTCTAGGGGCTTCCAAATATCCCTTTCTCAAATCCACAAGAACAGCCTTAGCGAAAGGCTTCTTGAAGGGAAAGATGTAACTCTGTGAGATGAATTAACAGAACACAGAGCAGTTTCTCAGAAAACTTCTTTCCAGTTTAAAACGGAAGATATTTCCTTTTTCACCTTAGCCCTCTATGGGCTTCCAAATATCCCTTTGCCAATTCCACAAGAACAGCCTTAGCGAAAGGCTTCTTGAAGGGAAACATGTAACTCTGTGAGATGAATTAACAGAACACAGAGCCGTTTCTAAGAAAGCTTCTTTCCAGTTTTGAACGGAAGATATTTCCTTTTTCAACATAGCCCTCTATGGGCTTCCCAATATACCTTTGCCAATTCCAGAACAACAGCCTTAGCGAAAGGTTTCTTGAAGGGAAAGATGTAATTCTGTGAGATGAATTCACAGAACACGGAGCAGTTTCTCAGAAAGCTTCTTTCCAGTTTTGAACGGAAGATATTTCCTTTTTCACCATCGGCCTCTATGGGCTTCCAAATATCCCTTTGCCAATTCCACAAGAACAGCCTTAGCGAAAGGTTTCTTGAAGGGAAAGATGTGACTCTGTGAGATGAATTCACAGAACACAGAGCAGTTTCTCAGAAAGCTTCTTTCCAGTTTTGAACGGAAGATATTTCCTTTTTCACCATAGCCCTCTATGGGCTTCCAAATATCGCTTTGCCAATTCCACAAGAACAGCCTTAGCCAAAGGCTTCCTGAAGGGAAAGATGTAACTCTGTGAGATGAATTAACAGAACACAGAGCAGCTTCTCACAAAGCTCCTTTCCAGTTTTGAACGGAAGATATTTCCTTTTTCACCATAGCCCTCTATGGGCTGACAAATATCGCTTTGCCAATTCCACGAGAACAGCCTTAGCGAAAGGCTTCTTGAAGGGAAAGATGTAACTCTGTGAGATGAATTAACAGAACACAGAGCAGTTTCTCAGAAAGCTTCTTTCCAGTTTTGAACGGAAGATATTTCCTTTTTCACCATATCCCTCTATGGGTATCCAAATATCCCTTTGCCAATTCCACAAGAACAGCCTTAGCGAAAGGCTTCTTGAAGGGAAAGATGTAACTCTGTGAGATGAATTAACAGTACACAGAGCAGTTTCTCAGAAAGCTTCTTTCCAGTTTTGAACGGAACATATTTCCTTTTTCAACATAGCCCTCTATGGGCTTCCAAATATCCCTTTGCCAATTCCACAAGAACAGCCTTAGCGAAAGGCTTCTTGAAGGGAAAGATGTAACTCTGTGAGATGAATTAACAGAACACAGAGCAGTTTCTCACAAAGCTTATTTCCAGTTTTGAACGGAAGATATTTCCTTTTTCACCATAGCCCTCTATGGGCTTCCAAATATCCCTTTGCCAATTCCACAAGAACAGCCTTAGCGAAAGGCTTCTTGAAGGGAAAGATGTAACTCTATGAGATGAATTAACAGAACACAGAGCAGTTTCTCAGAAAGCTTCTTTCCAGTTTTGAACGGAAGATATTTCCTTTTTCACCATAGCCCTCTATGGGCTTCCAAATATCCCTTTGCCAATTCCACAAGAACAGCCTTAGTGAAAGGCTTCTTGAAGGGAAAGATGTAACTCTGTGAGATGAATTAACAGAACACAGAGCAGTTTCTCAGAAAGCTTCTTTCCAGTTTTGAACGGAAGATATTTCCTTTTTCACCATAGCCCTCTATGGGCTTCCAAATATCCCTTTGCCAATTCCACAAGAACAGCCTTAGCGAAAGGCTTCTTGAAGGGAAAGATGTAACTCTGTGAGATGAATTCACAGAACACAGAGCAGTTTCTCAGAAAGCTTCTTTCCAGTTTTGAACGGAAGATATTTCCTTTTTCACCATAGGCCTCTATGGGCTTCCAAATATCCCTTTGCCAATTCCACAAGAACAGCCTTAGCGAAAGGCTTCTTGAAGGGAAAGATGTAACTCTGTGAGATGAATTCACAGAACACAGAGCAGTTTCTCAGAAAGCTTCTTTCCAGTTTTGAACGGAAGATATTTCCTTTTTCACCATAGCCCTCTATGGGCTTCCAAATATCGCTTTGCCAATTCCACAAGGACAGCCTTAGCGAAAGGCTTCTTGAAGGGAAAGATGTAGCTCTGTGAGAAGAATTAACAGAACACAGAGCAGTTTCTCAGAAAGCTTCTTTCCAGTTTTGAACGGAAGATATTTCCTTTTTCACCATAGAACTCTATGGGCTTCCAAATATCGCCTTGCCAATTCCACAAGAACAGCCTTAGCGAAAGCCTTCTTGAAGGGAAAGATGTAACTCTGTGAGATGAATTCACAGAACACAGAGCAGTTTCTCAGAAAGCTTCTTTCTAGTTTGGAACGGAAGATATTTCCTTTTTCACCATAGCCCTCTAGGGGCTTTCAAATATCGCTTTGCCAATTCCACAAGAACAGCCTTAGCGAAAGGCTTCTTGAAGGGAAAGATGTAACTCTGTGAGATGAATTAACAAAACACAGAGCAGTTTCTCAGAAAGCTTCTTTCCAGTTTTGAAGGGAAGATATTTCCTTTTTCACCATAGCCCTCTATGGGCTTCCAAATATCCCTTTGCCAATTCCACAAGAACAGCCTTAGCGAAAGGCTTCTTGAAGGGAAAGATGTAACTCTGTGAGATGAATTCACAGAACACAGAGCAGTTTCTCAGAAAGCTTCTTTCCAGTTTTGAACGGAAGATATTTCCTTTTTCACCATAGGCCTCTATGGGCTTCCAAATATCCCTTTGCCAATTCCACAAGAACAGCCTTAGCGAAAGGCTTCTTGAAGGGAAAGATGTAACTCTGTGGGATGAATTAACAGAACGCAGAGCAGTTTCTCAGAAAGCTTCTTTCCAGTTTTGAACGGAAGATATTTCCTTTTTCACCATAGTCCTCTATGGGCTTCCAAATATCGCTTTGCCAATTCCACAAGAACAGCCTTAGCGAAAGGCTTCTTGAAGGGAAAGATGTAACTCTGTGAGATGAATTAACAGAACACAGAGCAGTTTCTCAGAAAGCTTCTTTCCAATTTTAAACGGAAGATATTTCCTTTTTCACCATAGCCCTTTAAGGACTTCCAAATATCCCTTTGCCAATTCCAC
Source organism: Chlorocebus sabaeus (assembly GCF_047675955.1). Classification (NCBI taxonomy): domain Eukaryota; kingdom Metazoa; phylum Chordata; class Mammalia; order Primates; family Cercopithecidae; genus Chlorocebus; species Chlorocebus sabaeus. The sequence goes on along the minus strand of NW_027327013.1, from coordinate 756,858 downwards.
AAGAACAGCCTTAGTGAAAGGCTTCTTCAAGGGAAAGATGTAACTCTGTGAGATGAATTAACAGAACACAGAGCAGTTTCTCAGAAAGCTTCTTTCCGGTTTTGAACGGAAGATATTTCCTTTTTCACCATAGCGCTCTAGGGGCTTCCAAATATCCCTTTCTCAAATCCACAAGAACAGCCTTAGCGAAAGGCTTCTTGAAGGGAAAGATGTAACTCTGTGAGATGAATTCACAGAACACAGAGCAGTTTCTCAGAAAGCTTCTTTCCGGTTTTGAACGGAAGATATTTCCTTTTTCACCATAGCCTTCTATGGTCTTCCAAATATCACTTTGCCAATTCCTCAAGAACAGCCTTAGCGAAAGGCTTCTAGAAGGGAAAGATGTAACTCTGTGAGATGAATTAACAGAACACAGAGCAGTTTCTCAGAAAACTTCTTTCCAGTTTTAAACGGAAGATATTTCCTTTTTCACCATAGCCCTCTATGGGCTTCCAAATATCCCTTTGCCAATTCCACAAGAACAGCCTTAGCGAAAGGCTTCTTGAAGGGAAAGATGTAACTCTGTGAGATGAATTAACAGAACACAGAGCCGTTTCTAAGAAAGCTTCTTTCCAGTTTTGAACGGAAGATATTTCCTTTTTCACCATAGCCCTCTATGGGCTTCCCAATATACCTTTGCCAATTCCACAACAACAGCCTTAGCGAAAGGTTTCTTGAAGGGAAGGATGTAACTCTGTGAGATGAATTCACAGAACACAGAGCAGTTTCTCAGAAAGCTTCTTTCCAGTTTTGAACGGAAGATATTTCCTTTTTCACCATAGCCGTCTATGGGCTTGCAAATATCCCTTTGCCAATTCCACAAGAACAGCCTTAGCGAAAGGCTTCTTGAAGGGAAAGATGTAACTCTGTGAGATGAATTAACAGAACACAGAGCATTTTCTCAGAAAGCTTCTTTCCTGTTTTGAACGGAAGATATTTCCTTTTTCACCATAGCCCTCTATGGGCTTCCAAATATCCCTTTGCCAATTCCACAAGAACAGCCTTAGGGAAAGGCTTCTTGAAGGGAAAGATGTAACTCTGTGAGATGAATTTACAGAACACAGAGCAAATTCTCAGAAAGCTTCTTTCCAGTTTTGAACGGAAGATATTTCCTTTTTCACCATAGCCCTATATGGGCTTCCAAATATCCCTTTGCCAATTCCACAAGAACAGCCTTAGCGAAAGGCGTCTTGAAGGAAAAGATGTAACTCTGTGAGATGAATTCACAGAACACAGAGCAGTTTCTCAGAAAGCTTCTTTCCAGTTTTGAACGGAAGATATTTCCTTTTTCACCATAGCCGTCTATGGGCTTCCAAATATCCCTTTGCCAATTCCTCAAGAACAGCCTTAGCGAAAGGCTTCTTGAAGGGAAAGATGTAACTCTGTGAGATGAATTCACAGAACACAGAGCAGTTTCTCAGAAAGCTTCTTTCCAGTTTTGAACGGAAAATATTTCCTTTTTAACCATAGCCGTCTATGGGCTTCCAAATATCCCTTTGCCAATTCCACAAGAACAGCCTTAGCGAAAGGCTTCTTGAAGGGAAAGATGTAACTCTGTGAGATGAATTAACAGAACACAGAGCAGTTTCTCAGAAAGCTTCTTTCCAGTTTTGAACGGAAGATATTTCCTTTTTCACCATAGCCCTCTATGGGCTTCCAAATATCCCTTTGCCAATTCCACAAGAACAGCCTTAGCGAAAGGCTTCTTGAAGGGAAAGATGTAACTCTGTGAGATGAATTAACAGAACGCAGAGCAGTTTCTCAGAAAGCTTCTTTCCAGTTTTGAATGGAAGATATTTCCTTTTTCACCATAGTCCTCTATGGGCTTCCAAATATCGCTTTGCCAATTCCACAAGAACAGCCTTAGCGAAAGGCTTCTTGAAGGGAAAGATGTAACTCTGTGAGATGAATTAACAGAACACAGAGCAGTTTCTCAGAAAGCTTCTTTCCAATTTTAAACGGAAGATACTTCCTTTTTCACCATAGCCCTTTAAGGACTTCCAAATATCCCGTTGCCAATTCCACAAGAACAGCCTTAGTGAAAGGCTTCTTGAAGGGAAAGATGTAACTCTGTGAGATGAATTAACAGAACACAGAGCAGTTTCTCAGAAAGCTTCTTTCCAGTTTTGAACGGAAGATATTTCCTTTTTTACCATAGGCCTCCATGGGCTTCCAAATATCCCTTTGCCAATTCCACAAGAACAGCCTTAGCGAAAGGCTTCTTGAAGGGAAAGATGTAACTCTGTGAGATGAATTCAGAGAACACAGAGCAGTTTCTCAGAAAGCTTCTTTCCAGTTTTGAACGGAAGATATTTCCTTTTTTACCATAGGCCTCCATGGGCTTCCAAATATCCCTTTGCCAATTCTACAAGAATAGCCTTAGCGAAAGGCTTCTTGAAGGGAAAGATGTAACTCTGTGAGATGAATTCAGAGAACACAGAGCAGTTTCTCAGAAAGCTTCTTTCCAGTTTTGAACGGAAGATATTTCCTTTTTCACCATAGCCCTCTATGGGCTTCCAAATATCCCTTTGCCAATTCCACAAGAACAGCCTTAGCGAAAGGCTTCTTGAAGGGAAAGATGTAACTCTGTGAGATGAATTAACAGAACACAGAGCAGTTTCTCAGAAAGCTTCTTTCCAGTTTTGAACGGAAGATATTTCCTTTTTCACCATAGCCCTCTATGGGCTTCCAAATATCCCTTTGCCAATTCCACAAGAACAGCCTTAGAGAAAGGCTTCTTGAAGGGAAAGATGTAACTCTGTGAGATGAATTTACAGAACACAGAGCCGTTTCTAAGAAAGCTTCTTTCCAGTTTTGAACGGAAGATATTTCCTTTTTCACCATAGCCCTCTATGGGCTTCCCAATATACCTTTGCCAATTCCACAACAACAGCCTTAGCGAAAGGTTTCTTGAAGGGAAAGATGTAACTCTGTGAGATGAATTCACAGAACACTGAGCAGTTTCTCAGAAAGCTTCCTTCCAGTTTTGAACGGAAGATATTTCCTTTTTCACCATAGGCCTCTATGGGCTTCCAAATATCCCTTTGCCAATTCCACAAGAACAGCCTTAGCGAAAGGTATCTTGAAGGGAAAGATGTAACTCTGTGAGATGAATTCACAGAACACAGAGCAGTTTCTCAGAAAGCTTCTTTCCAGTTTTGAACGGAAGATATTTCCTTTTTCACCATAGTCCTCTATGGGCTTCCAAATATCGCTTTGCCAATTCCACAAGAACAGCCTTAGCGAAAGGCTTCTTGAAGGGAAAGATGTAACTCTGTGAGATGAATTCACAGAACACAGAGCAGTTTCTCAGAAAGCTTCTTTCCAATTTTAAACGGAAGATGTTTCCTTTTTCACCATAGCCCCTTAAGGACTTCCAAATATCCCTTTGCCAATTCCACAAGAACAGCCTTAGTGAAAGGCTTCTTCAAGGGAAAGATGTAACTCTGTGAGATGAATTAACAGAACACAGAGCAGTTTCTCAGAAAGCTTCTTTCCGGTATTGAACGGAAGATATTTCCTTTTTCACCATAGCCCTCTATGGGCTTCCCAATATACCTTTGCCAATTCCACAACAACAGCCTTAGCGAAAGGTTTCTTGAAGGGAAAGATGTAACTCTGTGAGATGAATTCACAGAACACAGAGCAGTTTCTCAGAAAGCTTCTTTCCAGTTTTGAACGGAAGATATTTCCTTTTTCACCATAGCCGTCTATGTTCTTCCAAATATCCCTTTGCCAATTCCACAAGAACAGCCTTAGCGAAAGGCTTCTTGAAGGGAAAGATGTAACTCTGTGAGATGAATTAACAGAACACAGAGCAGTTTCTCAGAAAGCTTCTTTCCAGTTTTGAACGGAAGATATTTCCTTTTTCAACATAGCCCTCTATGGGCTTCCAAATATCGCTTTGCCAATTCCACAAGAACAGCCTTAAGCAAAGGCTTCCTGAAGGGAAAGATGTAACTCTGTGAGATGAATTAACAGAACACAGAGCAGTTTTTTACAAAGCTTCTTTCCAGTTTTGAAAGGAAGATATTTCCTTTTTCACCATAGTCCTCTATGGGCTTCCAAATATCGCTTTGCCAATTCCACAAGAACAGCCTTAGTGAAAGGCTTCTTCAAGGGAAAGATGTAACTCTGTGAGATGAATTAACAGAACACAGAGCAGTTTCTCAGAAAGCTTCTTTCCGGTTTTGAACGGAAGATATTTCGTTTTTCACCATAGCGCTCTATTGGCTTCCAAATATCCCTTTCTCAAATCCACAAGAACAGCCTTAGCGAAAGGCTTCTTGAAGGGAAAGATGTAACTCTGTGAGATGAATTCACAGAACACAGAGCAGTTTCTCAGAAAGCTTCTTTCCAGTTTTGAACGGAAGATATTTCGTTTTTCACCATAGCCGTCTATTGGCTTCCAAATATCCCTTTGCCAATTCCTCAAGAACAGCCTTAGCGAAAGGCTTCTTGAAGGGAAAGATGTAAATCTGTGAGATGAATTAACAGAACGCAGAGCAGTTTCTCAGAAAGCTTCTTTCCAGTTTTGAACGGAAGATATTTCCTTTTTAACCATAGCCGTCTATGGGCTTCCAAATATCCCTTTGCCAATTCCACAAGAACAGCCTTAGCGAAAGGCTTCTTGAAGGGAAAGATGTAACTCTGTGAGATGAATTAACAGAACACAGAGCAGTTTCTCAGAAAGCTTCTTTCCAGTTTTGAACGGAAGATATTTCCTTTTTCACCATAGCCCTCTATGGGCTTCCAAATATCCCTTTGCCAATTCCACAAGAACAGCCTTAGCGAAAGGCTTCTTGAAGGGAAAGATGTAACTCTGTGAGATGAATTAACAGAACACAGAGCAGTTTCTCAGAAAGCTTCTTTCCAGTTTTGAACGGAAGATATTTCCTTTTTCACCATAGTCCTCTATGGGCTTCCAAATATCGCTTTGCCACTTCCAAAAGAACAGCCTTAGCGAAAGGCTTCTTGAAGGGAAAGATGTAACTCTGTGAGATGAATTTACAGAACACAGAGTAGTTTCTCAGAAAGCTTCTTTCCAATTTTAAACGGAAGATATTTCCTTTTTCACCATAGCCCCTTAAGGACTTCCAAATATCCCTTTGCCAATTCCACAAGAACAGCCTTAGTGAAAGGCTTCTTCAAGGGAAAGATGTAACTCTGTGAGATGAATTAACAGAACACAGAGCAGTTTCTCAGAAAGCTTCTTTCCGGTATTGAACGGAAGATATTTCCTTTTTCACCATAGCCCTCTATGGGCTTCCAAATATCCCTTTCTCAAATCCACAAAAACAGCCTTAGCGAAAGGCTTCTTGAAGGGAAAGATGTAACTCTGTGAGATGAATTAACAGAACACAGAGCAGTTTCTCAGAAAACTTCTTTCCAGTTTTAAACGGAAGATATTTCCTTTTTCACCATAGCCGTCTATGGGCTTCCAAATATCCCTTTGCCATTTCCACAAAAACAGCCTTAGCGAAAGGCTTCTTGAAGGGAAACATGTAACTCTGTGAGATGAATTAACAGAACACAGAGCCGTTTCTAAGAAAGCTTCTTTACAGTTTTGAACGGAAGATATTTCCTTTTTCACCATAGCCCTCTATGGGCTTCCCAATATACCTTTGCCAATTCCACAACAACAGCCTTAGCGAAAGGTTTCTTGAAGGGAAAGATGTAACTCTGTGAGATGAATTCACAGAACACAGAGCAGTTTCTCAGAAAGCTTCTTTCCAGTTTTAAACGGAAGATATTTCCTTTTTCACCATAGCCGTCTTTGTTCTTCCAAATATCCCTTTGCCAATTCCACAAGAACAGCCTTAGCCAAAGGCTTCTTGAAGGGAAAGATGTAACTCTGTGAGATGAATTCACAGAACACAGAGCAGTTTCTCAGAAAGCTTCTTTCCAGTTTTGAACGGAAGATATTTCCTTTTTCACCATAGCCGTCTATGTTCTTCCAAATATCCCTTTGCCAATTCCACAAGAACAGCCTTAGCCAAAGGCTTCTTAAAGGGAAAGATGTAACTCTGTGAGATGAATTAACAGAACACAGAGCAGTTTCTCAGAAAGCTTCTTTCCAGTTTTGAACGGAAGATATTTCCTTTTTCACCATAGCCCTCTAAGGGCTTCCAAATATCCCTTTGCCAATTCCACAAGAACAGCCTTAGGGAAAGGCTTCTTGAAGGGAAAGATGTAACTCTGTGAGATGAATTAACAGAACACAGAGCAGTTTCTCAGAAAGCTTCTTTCCAGTTTTGAACGGAAGATATTTCCTTTTTCACCATAGCCCTCTATGGGCTTCCAAATATCCCTTTGCCAATTCCACAAGAACAGCCTTAGCGAAAGGCGTCTTGAACGGAAAGATGTAACTCTGTGAGATGAATTCACAGAACACAGAGCAGTTTCTCAGAAAGCTTCTTTCCAGTTTTGAACGGAAGATATTTCCTGTTTCACCATAGCCGTCTATTGGCTTCCAAATATCCCTTTGCCAATTCCTCAAGAACAGCCTTAGCGAAAGGCTTCTTGAAGGGAAAGATGTAAATCTGTGAGATGAATTCACAGAACACAGAGCAGTTTCTCAGAAAGCTTCTTTCCAGTTTTGAACGAAAGATATTTCCTTTTTCACCATAGCCCTCTATGGGCTTCCAAATATCCCTTTGCCAATTCCACAAGAACAGCCTCAGTGAAAGGCTTCTTGAAGGGAAAGATGTAACTCTGTGAGATGAATTAACAGAACACAGAGCAGTTTCTCAGAAAGCTTCTTTCCAGTTTTGAACGGAAGATATTTCCTTTTTCACCATAGCCCTCTATGGGCTTCCAAATATCCCTTTGCCAATTCCACAAGAACAGCCTTAGCGAAAGGCGTCTTGAACGGAAAGATGTAACTCTGTGAGATGAATTCACAGAACACAGAGCAGTTTCTCAGAAAGCTTCTTTCCAGTTTTGAACGGAAGATATTTCCTGTTTCACCATAGCCGTCTATTGGCTTCCAAATATCCCTTTGCCAATTCCTCAAGAACAGCCTTAGCGAAAGGCTTCTTGAAGGGAAAGATGTAAATCTGTGAGATGAATTCACAGAACACAGAGCAGTTTCTCAGAAAGCTTCTTTCCAGTTTTGAACGAAAGATATTTCCTTTTTCACCATAGCCCTCTATGGGCTTCCAAATATCCCTTTGCCAATTCCACAAGAACAGCCTCAGTGAAAGGCTTCTTGAAGGGAAAGATGTAACTCTGTGAGATGAATTAACAGAACACAGAGCAGTTTCTCAGAAAGCTTCTTTCCAGTTTTGAACGGAAGATATTTCCTTTTTCACCATAGCCCTCTATGGGCTTCCAAATATCCCTTTGCCAATTCCACAAGAACAGCCTTAGCGAAAGGCTTCTTGAAGGGAAAGATGTAACTCTGTGAGATGAATTCACAGAACACAGAGCAGTTTCTCAGAAAGCTTCTTTCCAGTTTTGAACGGAAGATATTTCCTTTTTCACCATAGTCCTCTATGGGCTTCCAAATATCCCTTTGCCAATTCCACAAGAACAGCCTTAGCGAAAGGCTTCTTGAAGGGAAAGATGTAACTCTGTGAGATGAATTAACAGAACACAGAGCAGTTTCTCAGAAAGCTTCTTTCCAATTTTAAACGGAAGATGTTTCCTTTTTCACCATAGCCCCTTAAGGACTTCCAAATATCCCTTTGCCAATTCCACAAGAACAGCCTTAGTGAAAGGCTTCTTCAAGGGAAAGATGTAACTCTGTGAGATGAATTAACAGAACACAGAGCAGTTTCTCAGAAAGCTTCTTTCCAGTATTGAACGGAAGATATTTCCTTTTTCACCATAGCCCTCTATGGGCTTCCAAATATCCCTTTCTCAAATCCACAAGAACAGCCTTAGCGAAAGGCTTCTTGAAGGGAAAGATGTAACTCTGTGAGATGAATTCACAGAACACAGAGCAGTTTCTCAGAAAGCTTCTTTCCAGTTTTGAACGGAAAATATTTCCTTTTTCACCATAGCCGTCTATGGGCTTCCAAATATCCCTTTGCCAATTCCTCAAGAACAGCCTTAGCGAAAGGCTTCTTGAAGGGAAAGATGTAACTCTGTGAGATGAATTCACAGAACACAGAGCAGTTTCTCAGAAAGCTTCTTTCCAGTTTTGAACGGAAGATATTTCCTTTTTCACAATAGTCCTCTATGGGCTTCCAAATATCCCTTTGCCAATTCCACAAGAACAGCCTTAGCGAAAGGCTTCTTGAAGGGAAAAATGTAACTCTTGGAGATGAATTCACAGAACACAGAGCAGTTTCTCAGAAAGCTTCTTTCCAGTTTTGAACGGAAGATATTTCCTTTTTCACCATAGGCCTCTATGGGCTTCCAAATATCCCTTTGCCAATTCCACAAGAACAGCCTTAGCGAAAGGTTTCTTGAAGGGAAAGATGTAACTCTGTGAGATGAATTAACAGAACACAGAGCAGTTTCTCAGAAAGCTTCTTTCCAGTTTTGAACGGAAGATATTTCCTTTTTTACCATAGGCCTCCATGGGCTTCCAAATATCCCTTTGCCAATTCCACAAGAACAGCCTTAGCGAAAGGCTTCTTGAAGGGAAAGATGTAACTCTGTGAGATGAATTCAGAGAACACAGAGCAGTTTCTCAGAAAGCTTCTTTCCAGTTTTGAACGGAAGATATTTCCTTTTTTACCATAGGCCTCCATGGGCTTCCAAATATCCCTTTGCCAATTCTACAAGAATAGCCTTAGCGAAAGGCTTCTTGAAGGGAAAGATGTAACTCTGTGAGATGAATTCAGAGAACACAGAGCAGTTTCTCAGAAAGCTTCTTTCCAGTTTTGAACGGAAGATATTTCCTTTTTCACCATAGCCCTCTATGGGCTTCCAAATATCCCTTTGCCAATTCCACAAGAACAGCCTTAGCGAAAGGCTTCTTGAAGGGAAAGATGTAACTCTGTGAGATGAATTAACAGAACACAGAGCAGTTTCTCAGAAAGCTTCTTTCCAGTTTTGAACGGAAGATATTTCCTTTTTCACCATAGCCCTCTATGGGCTTCCAAATATCCCTTTGCCAATTCCACAAGAACAGCCTTAGAGAAAGGCTTCTTGAAGGGAAAGATGTAACTCTGTGAGATGAATTTACAGAACACAGAGCCGTTTCTAAGAAAGCTTCTTTCCAGTTTTGAACGGAAGATATTTCCTTTTTCACCATAGCCCTCTATGGGCTTCCCAATATACCTTTGCCAATTCCACAACAACAGCCTTAGCGAAAGGTTTCTTGAAGGGAAAGATGTAACTCTGTGAGATGAATTCACAGAACACTGAGCAGTTTCTCAGAAAGCTTCCTTCCAGTTTTGAACGGAAGATATTTCCTTTTTCACCATAGGCCTCTATGGGCTTCCAAATATCCCTTTGCCAATTCCACAAGAACAGCCTTAGCGAAAGGTTTCTTGAAGGGAAAGATGTAACTCTGTGAGATGAATTCACAGAACACAGAGCAGTTTCTCAGAAAGCTTCTTTCCAGTTTTGAACGGAAGATATTTCCTTTTTCACCATAGTCCTCTATGGGCTTCCAAATATCGCTTTGCCAATTCCACAAGAACAGCCTTAGCGAAAGGCTTCTTGAAGGGAAAGATGTAACTCTGTGAGATGAATTCACAGAACACAGAGCAGTTTCTCAGAAAGCTTCTTTCCAATTTTAAACGGAAGATGTTTCCTTTTTCACCATAGCCCCTTAAGGACTTCCAAATATCCCTTTGCCAATTCCACAAGAACAGCCTTAGTGAAAGGCTTCTTCAAGGGAAAGATGTAACTCTGTGAGATGAATTAACAGAACACAGAGCAGTTTCTCAGAAAGCTTCTTTCCGGTATTGAACGGAAGATATTTCCTTTTTCACCATAGCCCTCTATGGGCTTCCAAATATCCCTTTCTCAAATCCACAAAAACAGCCTTAGCGAAAGGCTTCTTGAAGGGAAAGATGTAACTCTGTGAGATGAATTAACAGAACACAGAGCAGTTTCTCAGAAAACTTCTTTCCAGTTTTAAACGGAAGATATTTCCTTTTTCACCATAGCCGTCTATGGGCTTCCAAATATCCCTTTGCCATTTCCACAAAAACAGCCTTAGCGAAAGGCTTCTTGAAGGGAAACATGTAACTCTGTGAGATGAATTAACAGAACACAGAGCCGTTTCTAAGAAAGCTTCTTTACAGTTTTGAACGGAAGATATTTCCTTTTTCACCATAGCCCTCTATGGGCTTCCCAATATACCTTTGCCAATTCCACAACAACAGCCTTAGCGAAAGGTTTCTTGAAGGGAAAGATGTAACTCTGTGAGATGAATTCACAGAACACAGAGCAGTTTCTCAGAAAGCTTCTTTCCAGTTTTAAACGGAAGATATTTCCTTTTTCACCATAGCCGTCTTTGTTCTTCCAAATATCCCTTTGCCAATTCCACAAGAACAGCCTTAGCCAAAGGCTTCTTGAAGGGAAAGATGTAACTCTGTGAGATGAATTCACAGAACACAGAGCAGTTTCTCAGAAAGCTTCTTTCCAGTTTTGAACGGAAGATATTTCCTTTTTCACCATAGCCGTCTATGTTCTTCCAAATATCCCTTTGCCAATTCCACAAGAACAGCCTTAGCCAAAGGCTTCTTAAAGGGAAAGATGTAACTCTGTGAGATGAATTAACAGAACACAGAGCAGTTTCTCAGAAAGCTTCTTTCCAGTTTTGAACGGAAGATATTTCCTTTTTCACCATAGCCCTCTAAGGGCTTCCAAATATCCCTTTGCCAATTCCACAAGAACAGCCTTAGGGAAAGGCTTCTTGAAGGGAAAGATGTAACTCTGTGAGATGAATTAACAGAACACAGAGCAGTTTCTCAGAAAGCTTCTTTCCAGTTTTGAACGGAAGATATTTCCTTTTTCACCATAGCCCTCTATGGGCTTCCAAATATCCCTTTGCCAATTCCACAAGAACAGCCTTAGCGAAAGGCGTCTTGAACGGAAAGATGTAACTCTGTGAGATGAATTCACAGAACACAGAGCAGTTTCTCAGAAAGCTTCTTTCCAGTTTTGAACGGAAGATATTTCCTGTTTCACCATAGCCGTCTATTGGCTTCCAAATATCCCTTTGCCAATTCCTCAAGAACAGCCTTAGCGAAAGGCTTCTTGAAGGGAAAGATGTAAATCTGTGAGATGAATTCACAGAACACAGAGCAGTTTCTCAGAAAGCTTCTTTCCAGTTTTGAACGAAAGATATTTCCTTTTTCACCATAGCCCTCTATGGGCTTCCAAATATCCCTTTGCCAATTCCACAAGAACAGCCTCAGTGAAAGGCTTCTTGAAGGGAAAGATGTAACTCTGTGAGATGAATTAACAGAACACAGAGCAGTTTCTCAGAAAGCTTCTTTCCAGTTTTGAACGGAAGATATTTCCTTTTTCACCATAGCCCTCTATGGGCTTCCAAATATCCCTTTGCCAATTCCACAAGAACAGCCTTAGCGAAAGGCTTCTTGAAGGGAAAGATGTAACTCTGTGAGATGAATTCACAGAACACAGAGCAGTTTCTCAGAAAGCTTCTTTCCAGTTTTGAACGGAAGATATTTCCTTTTTCACCATAGTCCTCTATGGGCTTCCAAATATCCCTTTGCCAATTCCACAAGAACAGCCTTAGCGAAAGGCTTCTTGAAGGGAAAGATGTAACTCTGTGAGATGAATTAACAGAACACAGAGCAGTTTCTCAGAAAGCTTCTTTCCAATTTTAAACGGAAGATGTTTCCTTTTTCACCATAGCCCCTTAAGGACTTCCAAATATCCCTTTGCCAATTCCACAAGAACAGCCTTAGTGAAAGGCTTCTTCAAGGGAAAGATGTAACTCTGTGAGATGAATTAACAGAACACAGAGCAGTTTCTCAGAAAGCTTCTTTCCAGTATTGAACGGAAGATATTTCCTTTTTCACCATAGCCCTCTATGGGCTTCCAAATATCCCTTTCTCAAATCCACAAGAACAGCCTTAGCGAAAGGCTTCTTGAAGGGAAAGATGTAACTCTGTGAGATGAATTCACAGAACACAGAGCAGTTTCTCAGAAAGCTTCTTTCCAGTTTTGAACGGAAAATATTTCCTTTTTCACCATAGCCATCTATGGGCTTCCAAATATCCCTTTGCCAATTCCTCAAGAACAGCCTTAGCGAAAGGCTTCTTGAAGGGAAAGATGTAACTCTGTGAGATGAATTCACAGAACACAGAGCAGTTTCTCAGAAAGCTTCTTTCCAGTTTTGAACGGAAGATATTTCCTTTTTCACAATAGTCCTCTATGGGCTTCCAAATATCCCTTTGCCAATTCCACAAGAACAGCCTTAGCGAAAGGCTTCTTGAAGGGAAAAATGTAACTCTTGGAGATGAATTCACAGAACACAGAGCAGTTTCTCAGAAAGCTTCTTTCCAGTTTTGAACGGAAGATATTTCCTTTTTCACCATAGGCCTCTATGGGCTTCCAAATATCCCTTTGCCAATTCCACAAGAACAGCCTTAGCGAAAGGTTTCTTGAAGGGAAAGATGTAACTCTGTGAGATGAATTAACAGAACACAGAGCAGTTTCTCAGAAAGCTTCTTTCCAGTTTTGAACGGAAGATATTTCCTTTTTTACCATAGGCCTCCATGGGCTTCCAAATATCCCTTTGCCAATTCCACAAGAACAGCCTTAGCGAAAGGCTTCTTGAAGGGAAAGATGTAACTCTGTGAGATGAATTCAGAGAACACAGAGCAGTTTCTCAGAAAGCTTCTTTCCAGTTTTGAACGGAAGATATTTCCTTTTTTACCATAGGCCTCCATGGGCTTCCAAATATCCCTTTGCCAATTCTACAAGAATAGCCTTAGCGAAAGGCTTCTTGAAGGGAAAGATGTAACTCTGTGAGATGAATTCAGAGAACACAGAGCAGTTTCTCAGAAAGCTTCTTTCCAGTTTTGAACGGAAGATATTTCCTTTTTCACCATAGCCCTCTATGGGCTTCCAAATATCCCTTTGCCAATTCCACAAGAACAGCCTTAGCGAAAGGCTTCTTGAAGGGAAAGATGTAACTCTGTGAGATGAATTAACAGAACACAGAGCAGTTTCTCAGAAAGCTTCTTTCCAGTTTTGAACGGAAGATATTTCCTTTTTCACCATAGCCCTCTATGGGCTTCCAAATATCCCTTTGCCAATTCCACAAGAACAGCCTTAGAGAAAGGCTTCTTGAAGGGAAAGATGTAACTCTGTGAGATGAATTTACAGAACACAGAGCCGTTTCTAAGAAAGCTTCTTTCCAGTTTTGAACGGAAGATATTTCCTTTTTCACCATAGCCCTCTATGGGCTTCCGAATATACCTTTGCCAATTCCACAACAACAGCCTTAGCGAAAGGTTTCTTGAAGGGAAAGATGTAACTCTGTGAGATGAATTCACAGAACACTGAGCAGTTTCTCAGAAAGCTTCCTTCCAGTTTTGAACGGAAGATATTTCCTTTTTCACCATAGGCCTCTATGGGCTTCCAAATATCCCTTTGCCAATTCCACAAGAACAGCCTTAGCGAAAGGTTTCTTGAAGGGAAAGATGTAACTCTGTGAGATGAATTCACAGAACACAGAGCAGTTTCTCAGAAAGCTTCTTTCCAGTTTTGAACGGAAGATATTTCCTTTTTCACCATAGTCCTCTATGGGCTTCCAAATATCGCTTTGCCAATTCCACAAGAACAGCCTTAGCGAAAGGCTTCTTGAAGGGAAAGATGTAACTCTGTGAGATGAATTCACAGAACACAGAGCAGTTTCTCAGAAAGCTTCTTTCCAATTTTAAACGGAAGATGTTTCCTTTTTCACCATAGCCCCTTAAGGACTTCCAAATATCCCTTTGCCAATTCCACAAGAACAGCCTTAGTGAAAGGCTTCTTCAAGGGAAAGATGTAACTCTGTGAGATGAATTAACAGAACACAGAGCAGTTTCTCAGAAAGCTTCTTTCCGGTATTGAACGGAAGATATTTCCTTTTTCACCATAGCCCTCTATGGGCTTCCCAATATACCTTTGCCAATTCCACAACAACAGCCTTAGCGAAAGGTTTCTTGAAGGGAAAGATGTAACTCTGTGAGATGAATTCACAGAACACAGAGCAGTTTCTCAGAAAGCTTCTTTCCAGTTTTGAACGGAAGATATTTCCTTTTTCACCATAGCCGTCTATGTTCTTCCAAATATCCCTTTGCCAATTCCACAAGAACAGCCTTAGCGAAAGGCTTCTTGAAGGGAAAGATGTAACTCTGTGAGATGAATTAACAGAACACAGAGCAGTTTCTCAGAAAGCTTCTTTCCAGTTTTGAACGGAAGATATTTCCTTTTTCAACATAGCCCTCTATGGGCTTCCAAATATCGCTTTGCCAATTCCACAAGAACAGCCTTAAGCAAAGGCTTCCTGAAGGGAAAGATGTAACTCTGTGAGATGAATTAACAGAACACAGAGCAGTTTTTTACAAAGCTTCTTTCCAGTTTTGAAAGGAAGATATTTCCTTTTTCACCATAGTCCTCTATGGGCTTCCAAATATCGCTTTGCCAATTCCACAAGAACAGCCTTAGTGAAAGGCTTCTTCAAGGGAAAGATGTAACTCTGTGAGATGAATTAACAGAACACAGAGCAGTTTCTCAGAAAGCTTCTTTCCGGTTTTGAACGGAAGATATTTCGTTTTTCACCATAGCGCTCTATTGGCTTCCAAATATCCCTTTCTCAAATCCACAAGAACAGCCTTAGCGAAAGGCTTCTTGAAGGGAAAGATGTAACTCTGTGAGATGAATTCACAGAACACAGAGCAGTTTCTCAGAAAGCTTCTTTCCAGTTTTGAACGGAAGATATTTCGTTTTTCACCATAGCCGTCTATTGGCTTCCAAATATCCCTTTGCCAATTCCTCAAGAACAGCCTTAGCGAAAGGCTTCTTGAAGGGAAAGATGTAAATCTGTGAGATGAATTAACAGAACGCAGAGCAGTTTCTCAGAAAGCTTCTTTCCAGTTTTGAACGGAAGATATTTCCTTTTTAACCATAGCCGTCTATGGGCTTCCAAATATCCCTTTGCCAATTCCACAAGAACAGCCTTAGCGAAAGGCTTCTTGAAGGGAAAGATGTAACTCTGTGAGATGAATTAACAGAACACAGAGCAGTTTCTCAGAAAGCTTCTTTCCAGTTTTGAACGGAAGATATTTCCTTTTTCACCATAGCCCTCTATGGGCTTCCAAATATCCCTTTGCCAATTCCACAAGAACAGCCTTAGCGAAAGGCTTCTTGAAGGGAAAGATGTAACTCTGTGAGATGAATTAACAGAACACAGAGCAGTTTCTCAGAAAGCTTCTTTCCAGTTTTGAACGGAAGATATTTCCTTTTTCACCATAGTCCTCTATGGGCTTCCAAATATCGCTTTGCCACTTCCAAAAGAACAGCCTTAGCGAAAGGCTTCTTGAAGGGAAAGATGTAACTCTGTGAGATGAATTTACAGAACACAGAGTAGTTTCTCAGAAAGCTTCTTTCCAATTTTAAACGGAAGATATTTCCTTTTTCACCATAGCCCCTTAAGGACTTCCAAATATCCCTTTGCCAATTCCACAAGAACAGCCTTAGTGAAAGGCTTCTTCAAGGGAAAGATGTAACTCTGTGAGATGAATTAACAGAACACAGAGCAGTTTCTCAGAAAGCTTCTTTCCGGTATTGAACGGAAGATATTTCCTTTTTCACCATAGCCCTCTATGGGCTTCCAAATATCCCTTTCTCAAATCCACAAAAACAGCCTTAGCGAAAGGCTTCTTGAAGGGAAAGATGTAACTCTGTGAGATGAATTAACAGAACACAGAGCAGTTTCTCAGAAAACTTCTTTCCAGTTTTAAACGGAAGATATTTCCTTTTTCACCATAGCCGTCTATGGGCTTCCAAATATCCCTTTGCCATTTCCACAAAAACAGCCTTAGCGAAAGGCTTCTTGAAGGGAAACATGTAACTCTGTGAGATGAATTAACAGAACACAGAGCCGTTTCTAAGAAAGCTTCTTTACAGTTTTGAACGGAAGATATTTCCTTTTTCACCATAGCCCTCTATGGGCTTCCCAATATACCTTTGCCAATTCCACAACAACAGCCTTAGCGAAAGGTTTCTTGAAGGGAAAGATGTAACTCTGTGAGATGAATTCACAGAACACAGAGCAGTTTCTCAGAAAGCTTCTTTCCAGTTTTAAACGGAAGATATTTCCTTTTTCACCATAGCCGTCTTTGTTCTTCCAAATATCCCTTTGCCAATTCCACAAGAACAGCCTTAGCCAAAGGCTTCTTGAAGGGAAAGATGTAACTCTGTGAGATGAATTCACAGAACACAGAGCAGTTTCTCAGAAAGCTTCTTTCCAGTTTTGAACGGAAGATATTTCCTTTTTCACCATAGCCGTCTATGTTCTTCCAAATATCCCTTTGCCAATTCCACAAGAACAGCCTTAGCCAAAGGCTTCTTAAAGGGAAAGATGTAACTCTGTGAGATGAATTAACAGAACACAGAGCAGTTTCTCAGAAAGCTTCTTTCCAGTTTTGAACGGAAGATATTTCCTTTTTCACCATAGCCCTCTAAGGGCTTCCAAATATCCCTTTGCCAATTCCACAAGAACAGCCTTAGGGAAAGGCTTCTTGAAGGGAAAGATGTAACTCTGTGAGATGAATTAACAGAACACAGAGCAGTTTCTCAGAAAGCTTCTTTCCAGTTTTGAACGGAAGATATTTCCTTTTTCACCATAGCCCTCTATGGGCTTCCAAATATCCCTTTGCCAATTCCACAAGAACAGCCTTAGCGAAAGGCGTCTTGAACGGAAAGATGTAACTCTGTGAGATGAATTCACAGAACACAGAGCAGTTTCTCAGAAAGCTTCTTTCCAGTTTTGAACGGAAGATATTTCCTGTTTCACCATAGCCGTCTATTGGCTTCCAAATATCCCTTTGCCAATTCCTCAAGAACAGCCTTAGCGAAAGGCTTCTTGAAGGGAAAGATGTAAATCTGTGAGATGAATTCACAGAACACAGAGCAGTTTCTCAGAAAGCTTCTTTCCAGTTTTGAACGAAAGATATTTCCTTTTTCACCATAGCCCTCTATGGGCTTCCAAATATCCCTTTGCCAATTCCACAAGAACAGCCTCAGTGAAAGGCTTCTTGAAGGGAAAGATGTAACTCTGTGAGATGAATTAACAGAACACAGAGCAGTTTCTCAGAAAGCTTCTTTCCAGTTTTGAACGGAAGATATTTCCTTTTTCACCATAGCCCTCTATGGGCTTCCAAATATCCCTTTGCCAATTCCACAAGAACAGCCTTAGCGAAAGGCTTCTTGAAGGGAAAGATGTAACTCTGTGAGATGAATTCACAGAACACAGAGCAGTTTCTCAGAAAGCTTCTTTCCAGTTTTGAACGGAAGATATTTCCTTTTTCACCATAGTCCTCTATGGGCTTCCAAATATCCCTTTGCCAATTCCACAAGAACAGCCTTAGCGAAAGGCTTCTTGAAGGGAAAGATGTAACTCTGTGAGATGAATTAACAGAACACAGAGCAGTTTCTCAGAAAGCTTCTTTCCAATTTTAAACGGAAGATGTTTCCTTTTTCACCATAGCCCCTTAAGGACTTCCAAATATCCCTTTGCCAATTCCACAAGAACAGCCTTAGTGAAAGGCTTCTTCAAGGGAAAGATGTAACTCTGTGAGATGAATTAACAGAACACAGAGCAGTTTCTCAGAAAGCTTCTTTCCAGTATTGAACGGAAGATATTTCCTTTTTCACCATAGCCCTCTATGGGCTTCCAAATATCCCTTTCTCAAATCCACAAGAACAGCCTTAGCGAAAGGCTTCTTGAAGGGAAAGATGTAACTCTGTGAGATGAATTCACAGAACACAGAGCAGTTTCTCAGAAAGCTTCTTTCCAGTTTTGAACGGAAAATATTTCCTTTTTCACCATAGCCGTCTATGGGCTTCCAAATATCCCTTTGCCAATTCCTCAAGAACAGCCTTAGCGAAAGGCTTCTTGAAGGGAAAGATGTAACTCTGTGAGATGAATTCACAGAACACAGAGCAGTTTCTCAGAAAACTTCTTTCCAGTTTTAAACGGAAGATATTTCCTTTTTCACCATAGCCCTCTATGGGCTTCCAAGTATCCCTTTGCCAATTCCACAAAAACAGCCTTAGCGAAAGGCTTCTTGAAGGGAAATATGTAACTCTGTGAGATGAATTAACAGAACACAGAGCCGTTTCTAAGAAAGCTTCTTTACAGTTTTGAACGGAAGATATTTCCTTTTTCACCATAGCCCTCTATGGGCTTCCAAATATCGCTTTGCCAATTCCACAAGAACAGCCTTAAGCAAAGGCTTCCTGAAGGGAAAGATGTAACTCTGTGAGATGAATTAACAGAACACAGAGCAGTTTTTCACAAAGCTTCTTTCCAGTTTTCAACGGAAGATATTTCCTTTTTCACCATAGCCGTCTTTGTTCTTCCAAATATCCCTTTGCCAATTCCACAAGAACAGCCTTAGCCAAAGGCGTCTTGAACGGAAAGATGTAACTCTGTGAGATGAATTCACAGAACACAGAGCAGTTTCTCAGAAAGCTTCTTTCCAGTTTTGAACGGAAGATATTTCCTTTTTCACCATAGCCGTCTATTGGCTTCCAAATATCCCTTTGCCAATTCCTCAAGAACAGCCTTAGCGAAAGGCTTCTTGAAGGGAAAGATGTAAATCTGTGAGATGAATTCACAGAACACAGAGCAGTTTCTCAGAAAGCTTCTTTCCAGTTTTGAACGGAAGATATTTCCTTTTTCACCATAGCCCTCTATGGGCTTCCAAATATCCCTTTGCCAATTCCACAAGAACAGCCTTAGTGAAAGGCTTCTTGAAGGGAAAGATGTAACTCTGCGAGATGAATTAACAGAACACAGAGCAGTTTCTCAGAAAGCTTCTTTCCAGTTTTGAACGGAAGATATTTCCTTTTTCACCATAGCCCTCTATGGGCTTCCAAATATCCCTTTGCCAATTCCACAAGAACAGCCTTAGCGAAAGGCTTCTTGAAGGGAAAGATGTAACTCTGTGAGATGAATTAACAGAACACAGAGCAGTTTCTCAGAAAGCTTCTTTCCAATTTTAAACGGAAGATGTTTCCTTTTTCACCATAGCCCCTTAAGGACTTCCAAATATCCCTTTGCCAATTCCACAAGAACAGCCTTAGTGAAAGGCTTCTTCAAGGGAAAGATGTAACTCTGTGAGATGAATTAACAGAACACAGAGCAGTTTCTCAGAAAGCTTCTTTCCGGTATTGAACGGAAGATATTTCCTTTTTCACCATAGCCCTCTATGGGCTTCCAAATATCCCTTTCTCAAATCCACAAGAACAGCCTTAGCGAAAGGCTTCTTGAAGGGAAAGATGTAACTCTGTGAGATGAATTCACAGAACACAGAGCAGTTTCTCAGAAAGCTTCTTTCCAGTTTTGAACGGAAAATATTTCCTTTTTCACCATAGCCGTCTATGGGCTTCCAAATATCCCTTTGCCAATTCCTCAAGAACAGCCTTAGCGAAAGGCTTCTTGAAGGAAAAGATGTAACTCTGTGAGATGAATTCACAGAACACAGAGCAGTTTCTCAGAAAACTTCTTTCCAGTTTTAAACGGAAGATATTTCCTTTTTCACCATAGCCCTCTATGGGCTTCCAAGTATCCCTTTGCCAATTCCACAAAAATAGCCTTAGCGAAAGGCTTCTTGAAGGGAAACATGTAACTCTGTGAGATGAATTAACAGAACACAGAGCCGTTTCTAAGAAAGCTTCTTTACAGTTTTGAACGGAAGATATTTCCTTTTTCACCATAGCCCTCTATGGGCTTCCAAATATCGCTTTGCCAATTCCACAAGAACAGCCTTAAGCAAAGGCTTCCTGAAGGGAAAGATGTAACTCTGTGAGATGAATTAACAGAACACAGAGCAGTTTTTCACAAAGCTTCTTTCCAGTTTTCAACGGAAGATATTTCCTTTTTCACCATAGCCCTCTATGGGCTTCCAAATATCCCTTTGCCAATTCCACAAGAACAGCCTTAGCGAAAGGCTTCTTGAAGGGAAAGATGTAACTCTGTGAGATGAATTAACAGAACACAGAGCAGTTTCTAAGAAAGCTTCTTTCCAGTTTTGAACGGAAGATATTTCCTTTTTCACCATAGCCCTCTATGGGCTTCCAAATATCCCTTTGCCAATTCCACAAGAACAGCCTTAGCGAAAGGCGTCTTGAAGGGAAAGATGTAACTCTGTGAGATGAATTCACAGAACACAGAGCAGTTTCTCAGAAAGCTTCTTTCCAGTTTTGAACGGAAGATATTTCCTTTTTCACCATAGCCGTCTATGGGCTTCCAAATATCCCTTTGCCAATTCCTCAAGAACAGCCTTAGCGAAAGGCTTCTTGAAGGGAAAGATGTAACTCTGTGAGATGAATTAACGGAACACAGAGCAGTTTCTCAGAAAGCTTCTTTCCAGTTTTGAACGGAAGATATTTCCTTTTTCACCATAGCCCTCTATGGGCTTCAAATATCCCTTTGCCAATTCCACAAGAACAGCCTTAGCGAAAGGCTTCTTGAAGGGAAAGATGTAATTCTGTGAGATGAATTAACAGAACGCAGAGCAGTTTCTCAGAAAGCTTCTTTCCAGTTTTGAAAGGAAGATATTTCCTTTGTCACCATAGTCCTCTATGGGCTTCCAAATATCGCTTTGCCAATTCCACAAGAACAGCCTTAGCGAAAGGCTTCTTGAAGGGAAAGATGTAACTCTGTGAGATGAATTAACAGAACACAGAGCAGTTTCTCAGAAAGCTTCTTTCCAATTTTAAACGGAAGATATTTCCTTTTTCACCATAGCCCTTTAAGGACTTCCAAATATCCCTTTGCCAATTCCACAAGAACAGCCTTAGTGAAAGGCTTCTTCAAGGGAAAGATGTAACTCTGTGAGATGAATTAACAGAACACAGAGCAGTTTCTCAGAAAGCTTCTTTCCGGTTTTGAACGGAAGATATTTCGTTTTTCACCATAGCGCTCTAGGGGCTTCCAAATATCCCTTTCTCAAATCCACAAGAACAGCCTTAGCGAAAGGCTTCTTGAAGGGAAAGATGTAACTCTGTGAGATGAATTCACAGAACACAGAGCAGTTTCTCAGAAAGCTTCTTTCCAGTTTTGAACGGAAGATATTTCCTTTTTCACCATAGCCGTCTATGGGCTTCCAAATATCACTTTGCCAATTCCTCAAGAACAGCCTTAGCGAAAGGCTTCTTGAAGGGAAAGATGTAACTCTGTGAGATGAATTAACAGAACACAGAGCAGTTTCTCAGAAAGCTTCTTTCCAGTAGTGAACGGAAGATATTTCCTTTTTCACCATAGCCCTCTAAGGGCTTCCAAATATCCTTTGCCAATTCCACAAGAACAGCCTTAGGGAAAGGCTTCTTGAAGGGAAAGATGTAACTCTGTGAGATGAATTAACAGAACACAGAGCAGTTTCTCAGAAAGCTTCTTTCCAGTTTTGAACGGAAGATATTTCCTTTTTCACCATAGCCCTCTATGGGCTTCCAAATATCCCTTTGCCAATTCCACAAGAACAGCCTTAGCGAAAGGCGTCTTGAAGGGAAAGATGTAACTCTGTGAGATGAATTAACAGAACACAGAGCAGTTTCTCAGAAAGCTTCTTTCCAGTTTTGAACGGAAGATATTTCCTTTTTCACCATAGCCTTCTATGGGCTTCCAAATATCGCTTTGCCAATTCCACAAGAACAGCCTTAAGCGAAGGCTTCCTGAAGGGAAAGATGTAACTCTGTGAGATGAATTAACAGAACACAGAGCAGTTTTTCACAAAGCTTCTTTCCAGTTTTGAACAGAAGATATTTCCTTTTTCACCATAGCCCTCTATGGGCTTCCAAATATCCCTTTGCCAATTCCACAAGAACAGCCTTAGCGAAAGGCTTCTTGAAGGGAAAGATGTAACTCTGTGAGATGAATTAACAGAACACAGAGCAGTTTCTAAGAAAGCTTCTTTCCAGTTTTGAACGGAAGATATTTCCTTTTTCACCATAGACCTCTATGGGCTTCCAAATATCCCTTTGCCAATTCCACAAGAACAGCCTTAGCCAAAGGCTTCTTGAAGGGAAAGATGTAACTCTGTGAGATGAATTAACAGAACACAGAGCAGTTTCTCAGAAAGCTTCTTTCCAGTTTTGAACGGAAGATATTTCCTTTTTCACCATAGCCCTCTATGGGCTTCCAAATATCGCTTTGCCAATTCCACAAGAACAGCCTTAGCGAAAGGCTTCTTGAAGGGAAAGATGTATCTCTGTGAGATGAAATAACAGAACACAGAGCCGTTTCTAAGAAAGCTTCTTTCCAGTTTTGAACGGAAGATATTTCCTTTTTTACCATAGCCCTCTATGGGCTTCGAAATATCCCTTTGCCAATTCCACAAGAACAGACTTAGCGAAAGGCTTCTTGAAGGGAACGATGTAACTCTGTGAGATGAATTAACAGAACACAGAGCAGTTTCTCAGAAAGCTTCTTTCCAGTTTTGAACGGAAGATATTTCCTTTTTCACCATAGCCCTCTATGGGCTTCCAAATATCCATTTGCCAATTCCACAAGAACAGCCTTAGCGAAAGGCTTCTTGAAGGCAAAGATGTAACTCTGTGAGATGAATTCACAGAACACAGAGCAGTTTCTCAGAAAGCTTCTTTCCAGTTTTGAACGGAAGATATTTCCTTTTTTACCATAGGCCTCCATGGGCTTGCAAATATCCCTTTGCCAATTCCACAAGAACAGCCTTAGCGAAAGGCTTCTTAAAGGGAAAGATGTAACTCTGTGAGATGAATTAACAGAACACAGAGCAGTTTCTCAGAAAGCTTCTTTCCAGTTTTGAACGGAAGATATTTCCTTTTTCACCATAGCCCTCTAAGGGCTTCCAAATATCCCTTTGCCAATTCCACAAGAACAGCCTTAGGGAAAGGCTTCTTGAAGGGAAAGATGTAACTCTGTGAGATGAATTAACAGAACACAGAGCAGTTTCTCAGAAAGCTTCTTTCCAGTTTTGAACGGAAGATATTTCCTTTTTCACCATAGCCCTCTATGGGCTTCCAAATATCCCTTTGCCAATTCCACAAGAACAGCCTTAGCGAAAGGCGTCTTGAAGGGAAAGATGTAACTCTGTGAGATGAATTCACAGAACACAGAGCAGTTTCTCAGAAAGCTTCTTTCCAGTTTTGAACGGAAGATATTTCCTTTTTCACCATAGCCGTCTATTGGCTTCCAAATATCCCTTTGCCAATTCCTCAAGAACAGCCTTAGCGAAAGGCTTCTTGAAGGGAAAGATGTAAATCTGTGAGATGAATTCACAGAACACAGAGCAGTTTCTCAGAAAGCTTCTTTCCAGTTTTGAACGGAAGATATTTCCTTTTTCACCATAGCCCTCTATGGGCTTCCAAATATCCCTTTGCCAATTCCACAAGAACAGCCTTAGTGAAAGGCTTCTTGAAGGGAAAGATGTAACTCTGTGAGATGAATTAACAGAACACAGAGCAGTTTCTCAGAAAGCTTCTTTCCAGTTTTGAACGGAAGATATTTCCTTTTTCACCATAGCCCTCTATGGGCTTCCAAATGTCCCTTTGCCAATTCCACAAGAACAGCCTTAGCGAAAGGCTTCTTGAAGGGAAAGATGTAACTCTGTGAGATGAATTCACACAACACAGAGCAGTTTCTCAGAAAGCTTCTTTCCAGTTTTGAACGGAAGATATTTCCTTTTTCAACATAGTCCTCTATGGGCTTCCAAATATCGCTTTGCCAATTCCACAAGAACAGCCTTAGCGAAAGGCTTCTTGAAGGGAAAGATGTAACTCTGTGAGATGAATTAACAGAACACAGAGCAGTTTCTCAGAAAGCTTCTTTCCAATTTTAAACGGAAGATGTTTCCTTTTTCACCATAGCCCCTTAAGGACTTCCAAATATCCCTTTGCCAATTCCACAAGAACAGCCTTAGTGAAAGGCTTCTTCAAGGGAAAGATGTAACTCTGTGAGATGAATTAACAGAACACAGAGCAGTTTCTCAGAAAGCTTCTTTCCGGTATTGAACGGAAGATATTTCCTTTTTCACCATAGCCCTCTATGGGCTTTCAAATATCCCTTTCTCAAATCCACAAGAACAGCCTTAGCGAAAGGCTTCTTGAAGGGAAAGATGTAACTCTGTGAGATGAATTCACAGAACACAGAGCAGTTTCTCAGAAAGCTTCTTTCCAGTTTTGAACGGAAAATATTTCCTTTTTCACCATAGCCGTCTATGGGCTTCCAAATATCCCTTTGCCAATTCCTCAAGAACAGCCTTAGCGAAAGGCTTCTTGAAGGGAAAGATGTAACTCTGTGAGATGAATTCACAGAACACAGAGCAGTTTCTCAGAAAACTTCTTTCCAGTTTTAAACGGAAGATATTTCCTTTTTCACCATAGCCCTCTATGGGCTTCCAAGTATCCCTTTGCCAATTCCACAAAAACAGCCTTAGCGAAAGGCTTCTTGAAGGGAAACATGTAACTCTGTGAGATGAATTAACAGAACACAGAGCCGTTTCTAAGAAAGCTTCTTTACAGTTTTGAACGGAAGATATTTCCTTTTTCACCATAGCCCTCTATGGGCTTCCAAATATCGCTTTGCCAATTCCACAAGAACAGCCTTAAGCAAAGGCTTCCTGAAGGGAAAGATGTAACTCTGTGAGATGAATTAACAGAACACAGAGCAGTTTTTCACAAAGCTTCTTTCCAGTTTTCAACGGAAGATATTTCCTTTTTCACCATAGCCCTCTATGGGCTTCCAAATATCCCTTTGCCAATTCCACAAGAACAGCCTTAGCGAAAGGCTTCTTGAAGGGAAAGATGTAACTCTGTGAGATGAATTAACAGAACACAGAGCAGTTTCTAAGAAAGCTTCTTTCCAGTTTTGAACGGAAGATATTTCCTTTTTCACCATAGCCCTCTATGGGCTTCCAAATATCCCTTTGCCAATTCCACAAGAACAGCCTTAGCGAAAGGCGTCTTGAAGGGAAAGATGTAACTCTGTGAGATGAATTCACAGAACACAGAGCAGTTTCTCAGAAAGCTTCTTTCCAGTTTTGAACGGAAGATATTTCCTTTTTCACCATAGCCGTCTATGGGCTTCCAAATATCCCTTTGCCAATTCCTCAAGAACAGCCTTAGCGAAAGGCTTCTTGAAGGGAAAGATGTAACTCTGTGAGATGAATTAACGGAACACAGAGCAGTTTCTCAGAAAGCTTCTTTCCAGTTTTGAAGGGAAGATATTTCCTTTTTCACCATAGCCCTCTATGGGCTTCAAATATCCCTTTGCCAATTCCACAAGAACAGCCTTAGCGAAAGGCTTCTTGAAGGGAAAGATGTAATTGTGTGAGATGAATTAACAGAACGCAGAGCAGTTTCTCAGAAAGCTTCTTTCCAGTTTTGAAAGGAAGATATTTCCTTTGTCACCATAGTCCTCTATGGGCTTCCAAATATCGCTTTGCCAATTCCACAAGAACAGCCTTAGCGAAAGGCTTCTTGAAGGGAAAGATGTAACTCTGTGAGATGAATTAACAGAACACAGAGCAGTTTCTCAGAAAGCTTCTTTCCAATTTTAAACGGAAGATATTTCCTTTTTCACCATAGCCCTTTAAGGACTTCCAAATATCCCTTTGCCAATTCCACAAGAACAGCCTTAGTGAAAGGCTTCTTCAAGGGAAAGATGTAACTCTGTGAGATGAATTAACAGAACACAGAGCAGTTTCTCAGAAAGCTTCTTTCCGGTTTTGAACGGAAGATATTTCGTTTTTCACCATAGCGCTCTAGGGGCTTCCAATTATCCCTTTCTCAAATCCACAAGAACAGCCTTAGCGAACGGCTTCTTGAAGGGAAAGATGTAACTCTGTGAGATGAATTCACAGAACACAGAGCAGTTTCTCAGAAAGCTTCTTTCCAGTTTTGAACGGAAGATATTTCCTTTTTCACCATAGCCGTCTATGGGCTTCCAAATATCACTTTGCCAATTCCTCAAGAACAGCCTTAGCGAAAGGCTTCTTGAAGGGAAAGATGTAACTCTGTGAGATGAATTAACAGAACACAGAGCAGTTTCTGAGAAAGCTTCTTTCCAGTAGTGAACGGAAGATATTTCCTTTTTCACCATAGCCCTCTAAGGGCTTCCAAATATCCTTTGCCAATTCCACAAGAACAGCCTTAGGGAAAGGCTTCTTGAAGGGAAAGATGTAACTCTGTGAGATGAATTAACAGAACACAGAGCAGTTTCTCAGAAAGCTTCTTTCCAGTTTTGAACGGAAGATATTTCCTTTTTCACCATAGCCCTCTATGGGCTTCCAAATATCCCTTTGCCAATTCCACAAGAACAGCCTTAGCGAAAGGCGTCTTGAAGGGAAAGATGTAACTCTGTGAGATGAATTCACAGAACACAGAGCAGTTTCTCAGAAAGCTTCCTTCCAGTTTTGAACGGAAGATATTTCCTTTTTCACCATAGGCCTCTATGGGCTTCCAAATATCCCTTTGCCAATTCCACAAGAACAGCCTTAGCGAAAGGTTTCTTGAAGGGAAAGATGTAACTCTGTGAGATGAATTAACAGAACACAGAGCAGTTTCTCAGAAAGCTTCTTTCCAGTTTTGAACGGAAGATATTTCCTTTTTCACCATAGCCCTCTATGGGCTTCCAAATATCGCTTTGCCAATTCCACAAGAACAGCCTTAAGCGAAGGCTTCCTGAAGGGAAAGATGTAACTCTGTGAGATGAATTAACAGAACACAGAGCAGTTTTTCACAAAGCTTCTTTCCAGTTTTGAACGGAAGATATTTCCTTTTTCACCATAGCCCTCTATGGGCTTCCAAATATCCCTTTGCCAATTCCACAAGAACAGCCTTAGCGAAAGGCTTCTTGAAGGGAAAGATGTAACTCTGTGAGATGAATTAACAGAACACAGAGGAGTTTCTAAGAAAGCTTCTTTCCAGTTTTGAACGGAAGATATTTCCTTTTTCACCATAGCCCTCTATGGGCTTCCAAATATCCCTTTGCCAATTCCACAAGAACAGCCTTAGCGAAAGGCGTCTTGAAGGGAAAGATGTAACTCTGTGAGATGAATTCACAGAACACAGAGCAGTTTCTCAGAAAGCTTCTTTCCAGTTTTGAACGGAAGATATTTCCTTTTTCACCATAGCCGTCTATGGGCTTCCAAATATCCCTTTGCCAATTCCTCAAGAACAGCCTTAGCGAAAGGCTTCTTGAAGGGAAAGATGTAACTCTGTGAGATGAATTCACGGAACACAGAGCAGTTTCTCAGAAAGCTTCTTTCCAGTTTTGAACGGAAGATATTTCCTTTTTCACCATAGCCCTCTATGGGCTTCAAATATCCCTTTGCCAATTCCACAAGAACAGCCTTAGCGAAAGGCTTCTTGAAGGGAAAGATGTAATTCTGTGAGATGAATTAACAGAACGCAGAGCAGTTTCTCAGAAAGCTTCTTTCCAGTTTTGAAAGGAAGATATTTCCTTTTTCACCATAGTCCTCTATGGGCTTCCAAATATCCCTTTGCCAATTCCACAAGAACAGCCTTAGCGAAAGGCTTCTTGAAGGGAAAGATGTAACTCTGTGAGATGAATTAACAGAACACAGAGCAGTTTCTCAGAAAGCTTCTTTCCAATTTTAAACGGAAGATATTTCCTTTTTCACCATAGCCCTTTAAGGACTTCCAAATATCCCTTTGCCAATTCCACAAGAACAGCCTTAGTGAAAGGCTTCTTCAAGGGAAAGATGTAACTCTGTGAGATGAATTAACAGAACACAGAGCAGTTTCTCAGAAAGCTTCTTTCCGGTTTTGAACGGAAGATATTTCGTTTTTCACCATAGCGCTCTAGGGGCTTCCAAATATCCCTTTCTCAAATCCACAAGAACAGCCTTAGCGAAAGGCTTCTTGAAGGGAAAGATGTAACTCTGTGAGATGAATTCACAGAACACAGAGCAGTTTATCAGAAAGCTTCTTTCCAATTTTGAACGGAAGATATTTCCTTTTTCACCATAGCCGTCTATGGGCTTCCAAATATCACTTTGCCAATTCCTCAAGAACAGCCTTAGCGAAAGGCTTCTTGAAGGGAAAGATGTAACTCTGTGAGATGAATTAACAGAACACAGAGCAGTTTCTCAGAAAGCTTCTTTCCAGTAGTGAACGGAAGATATTTCCTTTTTCACCATAGCCCTCTAAGGGCTTCCAAATATCCCTTTGCCAATTCCACAAGAACAGCCTTAGGGAAAGGCTTCTTGAAGGGAAAGATGTAACTCTGTGAGATGAATTAAGAGAACACAGAGCAGTTTCTCAGAAAGCTTCTTTCCAGTTTTGAAGGGAAGATATTTCCTTTTTCACCATAGCCCTCTATGGGCTTCCAAATATCCCTTTGCCAATTCCACAAGAACAGCCTTAGCGAAAGGCGTCTTGAAAGGAAAGATGTAACTCTGTGAGATGAATTCACAGAACACAGAGCAGTTTCTCAGAAAGCTTCTTTCCAGTTTTGAACGGAAGATATTTCCTTTTTCACCATAGCCGTCTATGGGCTTCCAAATATCCCTTTGCCAATTCCTCAAGAACAGCCTTAGCGAAAGGCTTCTTGAAGGGAAAGATGTAACTCTGTGAGATGAATTAACGGAACACAGAGCAGTTTCTCAGAAAGCTTCTTTCCAGTTTTGAACGGAAGATATTTCCTTTTTCACCATAGCCCTCTATGGGCTTCAAATATCCCTTTGCCAATTCCACAAGAACAGCCTTAGCGAAAGGCTTCTTGAAGGGAAAGATGTAATTCTGTGAGATGAATTAACAGAACGCAGAGCAGTTTCTCAGAAAGCTTCTTTCCATTTTTGAAAGGAAGGTATTTCCTTTTTCACCATAGTCCTCTATGGGCTTCCAAATATCGCTTTGCCAATTCCACAAGAACAGCCTTAGCGAAAGGCTTCTTGAAGGGAAAGATGTAACTCTGTGAGATGAATTAACAGAACACAGAGCAGTTTCTCAGAAAGCTTCTTTCCAATTTTAAACGGAAGATATTTCCTTTTTCACCATAGCCCTTTAAGGACTTCCAAATATCCCTTTGCCAATTCCACAAGAACAGCCTTAGTGAAAGGCTTCTTCAAGGGAAAGATGTAACTCTGTGAGATGAATTAACAGAACACAGAGCAGTTTCTCAGAAAGCTTCTTTCCGGTTTTGAACGGAAGATATTTCGTTTTTCACCATAGCGCTCTAGGGGCTTCCAATTATCCCTTTCTCAAATCCACAAGAACAGCCTTAGCGAAAGGCTTCTTGAAGGGAAAGATGTAACTCTGTGAGATGAATTCACAGAACACAGAGCAGTTTCTCAGAAAGCTTCTTTCCAGTTTTGAACGGAAGATATTTCCTTTTTCACCATAGCCGTCTATGGGCTTCCAAATATCACTTTGCCAATTCCTCAAGAACAGCCTTAGCGAAAGGCTTCTTGAAGGGAAAGATGTAACTCTGTGAGATGAATTAACAGAACACAGAGCAGTTTCTCAGAAAGCTTCTTTCCAGTAGTGAACGGAAGATATTTCCTTTTTCACCATAGCCCTCTAAGGGCTTCCAAATATCCTTTGCCAATTCCACAAGAACAGCCTTAGGGAAAGGCTTCTTGAAGGGAAAGATGTAACTCTGTGAGATGAATTAACAGAACACAGAGCAGTTTCTCAGAAAGCTTCTTTCCAGTTTTGAACGGAAGATATTTCCTTTTTCACCATAGCCCTCTATGGGCTTCCAAATATCCCTTTGCCAATTCCACAAGAACAGCCTTAGCGAAAGGCGTCTTGAAGGGAAAGATGTAACTCTGTGAGATGAATTCACAGAACACAGAGCAGTTTCTCAGAAAGCTTCCTTCCAGTTTTGAACGGAAGATATTTCCTTTTTCACCATAGGCCTCTATGGGCTTCCAAATATCCCTTTGCCAATTCCACAAGAACAGCCTTAGCGAAAGGTTTCTTGAAGGGAAAGATGTAACTCTGTGAGATGAATTAACAGAACACAGAGCAGTTTCTCAGAAAGCTTCTTTCCAGTTTTGAACGGAAGATATTTCCTTTTTCACCATAGCCCTCTATGGGCTTCCAAATATCGCTTTGCCAATTCCACAAGAACAGCCTTAAGCGAAGGCTTCCTGAAGGGAAAGATGTAACTCTGTGAGATGAATTAACAGAACACAGAGCAGTTTTTCACAAAGCTTCTTTCCAGTTTTGAACGGAAGATATTTCCTTTTTCACCATAGCCCTCTATGGGCTTCCAAATATCCCTTTGCCAATTCCACAAGAACAGCCTTAGCGAAAGGCTTCTTGAAGGGAAAGATGTAACTCTGTGAGATGAATTAACAGAACACAGAGCAGTTTCTAAGAAAGCTTCTTTCCAGTTTTGAACGGAAGATATTTCCTTTTTCACCATAGCCCTCTATGGGCTTCCAAATATCCCTTTGCCAATTCCACAAGAACAGCCTTAGCGAAAGGCGTCTTGAAGGGAAAGATGTAACTCTGTGAGATGAATTCACAGAACACAGAGCAGTTTCTCAGAAAGCTTCTTTCCAGTTTTGAACGGAAGATATTTCCTTTTTCACCATAGCCGTCTATGGGCTTCCAAATATCCCTTTGCCAATTCCTCAAGAACAGCCTTAGCGAAAGGCTTCTTGAAGGGAAAGATGTAACTCTGTGAGATGAATTCACGGAACACAGAGCAGTTTCTCAGAAAGCTTCTTTCCAGTTTTGAACGGAAGATATTTCCTTTTTCACCATAGCCCTCTATGGGCTTCAAATATCCCTTTGCCAATTCCACAAGAACAGCCTTAGCGAAAGGCTTCTTGAAGGGAAAGATGTAATTCTGTGAGATGAATTAACAGAACGCAGAGCAGTTTCTCAGAAAGCTTCTTTCCAGTTTTGAAAGGAAGATATTTCCTTTTTCACCATAGTCCTCTATGGGCTTCCAAATATCGCTTTGCCAATTCCACAAGAACAGCCTTAGCGAAAGGCTTCTTGAAGGGAAAGATGTAACTCTGTGAGATGAATTAACAGAACACAGAGCAGTTTCTCAGAAAGCTTCTTTCCAATTTTAAACGGAAGATATTTCCTTTTTCACCATAGCCCTTTAAGGACTTCCAAATATCCCTTTGCCAATTCCACAAGAACAGCCTTAGTGAAAGGCTTCTTCAAGGGAAAGATGTAACTCTGTGAGATGAATTAACAGAACACAGAGCAGTTTCTCAGAAAGCTTCTTTCCGGTTTTGAACGGAAGATATTTCGTTTTTCACCATAGCGCTCTAGGGGCTTCCAAATATCCCTTTCTCAAATCCACAAGAACAGCCTTAGCGACAGGCTTCTTGAAGGGAAAGATGTAACTCTGTGAGATGAATTCACAGAACACAGAGCAGTTTCTCAGAAAGCTTCTTTCCAATTTTGAACGGAAGATATTTCCTTTTTCACCATAGCCGTCTATGGGCTTCCAAATATCACTTTGCCAATTCCTCAAGAACAGCCTTAGCGAAAGGCTTCTTGAAGGGAAAGATGTAACTCTGTGAGATGAATTAACAGAACACAGAGCAGTTTCTCAGAAAGCTTCTTTCCAGTAGTGAACGGAAGATATTTCCTTTTTCACCATAGCCCTCTAAGGGCTTCCAAATATCCCTTTGCCAATTCCACAAGAACAGCCTTAGGGAAAGGCTTCTTGAAGGGAAAGATGTAACTCTGTGAGATGAATTAAGAGAACACAGAGCAGTTTCTCAGAAAGCTTCTTTCCAGTTTTGAACGGAAGATATTTCCTTTTTCACCATAGCCCTCTATGGGCTTCCAAATATCCCTTTGCCAATTCCACAAGAACAGCCTTAGCGAAAGGCGTCTTGAAGGGAAAGATGTAACTCTGTGAGATGAATTCACAGAACACAGAGCAGTTTCTCAGAAAGCTTCTTTCCAGTTTTGAACGGAAGATATTTCCTTTTTCACCATAGCCGTCTATGGGCTTCCAAATATCCCTTTGCCAATTCCTCAAGAACAGCCTTAGCGAAAGGCTTCTTGAAGGGAAAGATGTAACTCTGTGAGATGAATTAACGGAACACAGAGCAGTTTCTCAGAAAGCTTCTTTCCAGTTTTGAACGGAAGATATTTCCTTTTTCACCATAGCCCTCTATGGGCTTCAAATATCCCTTTGCCAATTCCACAAGAACAGCCTTAGCGAAAGGCTTCTTGAAGGGAAAGATGTAATTCTGTGAGATGAATTAACAGAACGCAGAGCAGTTTCTCAGAAAGCTTCTTTCCATTTTTGAAAGGAAGATATTTCCTTTTTCACCATAGTCCTCTATGGGCTTCCAAATATCGCTTTGCCAATTCCACAAGAACAGCCTTAGCGAAAGGCTTCTTGAAGGGAAAGATGTAACTCTGTGAGATGAATTAACAGAACACAGAGCAGTTTCTCAGAAAGCTTCTTTCCAATTTTAAACGGAAGATATTTCCTTTTTCACCATAGCCCTTTAAGGACTTCCAAATATCCCTTTGCCAATTCCACAAGAACAGCCTTAGTGAAAGGCTTCTTCAAGGGAAAGATGTAACTCTGTGAGATGAATTAACAGAACACAGAGCAGTTTCTCAGAAAGCTTCTTTCCGGTTTTGAACGGAAGATATTTCGTTTTTCACCATAGCGCTCTAGGGGCTTCCAAATATCCCTTTCTCAAATCCACAAGAACAGCCTTAGCGAAAGGCTTCTTGAAGGGAAAGATGTAACTCTGTGAGATGAATTCACAGAACACAGAGCAGTTTCTCAGAAAGCTTCTTTCCAGTTTTGAACGGAAGATATTTCCTTTTTCACCATAGCCGTCTATGGGCTTCCAAATATCACTTTGCCAATTCCTCAAGAACAGCCTTAGCGAAAGGCTTCTTGAAGGGAAAGATGTAACTCTGTGAGATGAATTAACAGAACACAGAGCAGTTTCTCAGAAAGCTTCTTTCCAGTAGTGAACGGAAGATATTTCCTTTTTCACCATAGCCCTCTAAGGGCTTCCAAATATCCCTTTGCCAATTCCACAAGAACAGCCTTAGGGAAAGGCTTCTTGAAGGGAAAGATGTAACTCTGTGAGATGAATTAACAGAACACAGAGCAGTTTCTCAGAAAGCTTCTTTCCAGTTTTGAACGGAAGATATTTCCTTTTTCACCATAGCCCTCTATGGGCTTCCAAATATCCCTTTGCCAATTCCACAAGAACAGCCTTAGCGAAAGGCGTCTTGAAGGGAAAGATGTAACTCTGTGAGATGAATTCACAGAACACAGAGCAGTTTCTCAGAAAGCTTCCTTCCAGTTTTGAACGGAAGATATTTCCTTTTTCACCATAGGCCTCTATGGGCTTCCAAATATCCCTTTGCCAATTCCACAAGAACAGCCTTAGCGAAAGGTTTCTTGAAGGGAAAGATGTAACTCTGTGAGATGAATTAACAGAACACAGAGCAGTTTCTCAGAAAGCTTCTTTCCAGTTTTGAACGGAAGATATTTCCTTTTTCACCATAGCCCTCTATGGGCTTCCAAATATCGCTTTGCCAATTCCACAAGAACAGCCTTAAGCGAAGGCTTCCTGAAGGGAAAGATGTAACTCTGTGAGATGAATTAACAGAACACAGAGCAGTTTTTCACAAAGCTTCTTTCCAGTTTTGAACAGAAGATATTTCCTTTTTCACCATAGCCCTCTATGGGCTTCCAAATATCCCTTTGCCAATTCCACAAGAACAGCCTTAGCGAAAGGCTTCTTGAAGGGAAAGATGTAACTCTGTGAGATGAATTAACAGAACACAGAGCAGTTTCTAAGAAAGCTTCTTTCCAGTTTTGAACGGAAGATATTTCCTTTTTCACCATAGCCCTCTATGGGCTTCCAAATATCCCTTTGCCAATTCCACAAGAACAGCCTTAGCCAAAGGCTTCTTGAAGGGAAAGATGTAACTCTGTGAGATGAATTAACAGAACACAGAGCAGTTTCTCAGAAAGCTTCTTTCCAGTTTTGAACGGAAGATATTTCCTTTTTCACCATAGCCCTCTATGGGCTTCCAAATATCGCTTTGCCAATTCCACAAGAACAGCCTTAGCGAAAGGCTTCTTGAAGGGAAAGATGTATCTCTGTGAGATGAAATAACAGAACACAGAGCCGTTTCTAAGAAAGCTTCTTTCCAGTTTTGAACGGAAGATATTTCCTTTTTTACCATAGCCCTCTATGGGCTTCGAAATATCCCTTTGCCAATTCCAGAAGAACAGACTTAGCGAAAGGCTTCTTGAAGGGAACGATGTAACTCTGTGAGATGAATTAACAGAACACAGAGCAGTTTCTCAGAAAGCTTCTTTCCAGTTTTGAACGGAAGATATTTCCTTTTTCACCATAGCCCTCTATGGGCTTCCAAATATCCATTTGCCAATTCCACAAGAACAGCCTTAGCGAAAGGCTTCTTGAAGGCAAAGATGTAACTCTGTGAGATGAATTCACAGAACACAGAGCAGTTTCTCAGAAAGCTTCTTTCCAGTTTTGAACGGAAGATATTTCCTTTTTTACCATAGGCCTCCATGGGCTTGCAAATATCCCTTTGCCAATTCCACAAGAACAGCCTTAGCGAAAGGCTTCTTAAAGGGAAAGATGTAACTCTGTGAGATGAATTAACAGAACACAGAGCAGTTTCTCAGAAAGCTTCTTTCCAGTTTTGAACGGAAGATATTTCCTTTTTCACCATAGCCCTCTAAGGGCTTCCAAATATCCCTTTGCCAATTCCACAAGAACAGCCTTAGGGAAAGGCTTCTTGAAGGGAAAGATGTAACTCTGTGAGATGAATTAACAGAACACAGAGCAGTTTCTCAGAAAGCTTCTTTCCAGTTTTGAACGGAAGATATTTCCTTTTTCACCATAGCCCTCTATGGGCTTCCAAATATCCCTTTGCCAATTCCACAAGAACAGCCTTAGCGAAAGGCGTCTTGAAGGGAAAGATGTAACTCTGTGAGATGAATTCACAGAACACAGAGCAGTTTCTCAGAAAGCTTCTTTCCAGTTTTGAACGGAAGATATTTCCTTTTTCACCATAGCCGTCTATTGGCTTCCAAATATCCCTTTGCCAATTCCTCAAGAACAGCCTTAGCGAAAGGCTTCTTGAAGGGAAAGATGTAAATCTGTGAGATGAATTCACAGAACACAGAGCAGTTTCTCAGAAAGCTTCTTTCCAGTTTTGAACGGAAGTTATTTCCTTTTTAACCATAGCCGTCTATGGGCTTCCAAATATCCCTTTGCCAATTCCACAAGAACAGCCTTAGCGAAAGGCTTCTTGAAGGGAAAGATGTAACTCTGTGAGATGAATTAACAGAACACAGAGCAGTTTCTCAGAAAGCTTCTTTCCAGTTTTGAACGGAAGATATTTCCTTTTTCACCATAGTCCTCTATGGGCTTCCAAATATCGCTTTGCCAATTCCACAAGAACAGCCTTAGCGAAAGGCTTCTTGAAGGGAAAGATGTAACTCTGTGAGATGAATTAACAGAACACAGAGCACTTTCTCAGAAAGCTTCTTTCCAGTTTTGAACGGAAGATATTTCCTTTTTCACCATAGCCCTCTGTGGGCTTCCAAATATCCCTTTGCCAATTCCGCAAGAACAGCATTGGCGAAAGGCTACTTGAAGGGAAGATGTAACTCTGTGAGGTGAATTAACAGAACACAGAGCAGTTTCTCAGAAAGCTTCTTTCCAGTTTTGAACGGAAGATATTTCCTTTTTCACCATAGCCCTGTATGGGCTTCCAAATATCCCTTTGCCAATTCCACAAGAACAGCCTTAGCGAAAGGCTTCTTGAAGGGAAAGATGTATCTCTGTGAGATGAAATAACAGAACACAGAGCCGTTTCTAAGAAAGCTTCTTTGCAGTTTTGAACGGAAGATATTTCCTTTTTCATCATAGCCCTCTATGGGCTTCCCAATATAACTTTGCCAATTCCACAACAACAGCCTTAGCGAAAGGCTTCTTGAAGGGAAAGATGTAACTCTGTGAGATGAATTCACAGAACACAGAGCAGTTTCTCAGAAAGCTTCTTTCCAGTTTTGAACGGAAGATATTTCCTTTTTCACCTTAGGCCTCTATGGGCTTCCAAATATCCCTTTGTCAATTCCACAAGAACAGCCTTAGCGAAAGGCTTCTTGAAGGGAAAGATGTAACTCTGTGAGATGAATTCACAGAACACAGAGCAGTTTCTCAGAAAGCTTCTTTCCAGTTTTGAACGGAAGATATTTCCTTTTTCACCATAGCCGTCTATGGGCTTCCAAATATCCCTTTGCCAATTCCACAAGAACAGCCTTAGCCAAAGGCTTCTTGAAGGGAAAGATGTAACTCTGTGAGATGAATTAACAGAACACAGAGCAGTTTCTCAGAAAGCTTCTTTCCAGTTTTGAACGGAAGTTAATTCCTTTTTCACCATAGCCCTCTATGGGCTTCCAAATATCGCTTTGCCAATTCCACAAGAACAGCCTTAGCGAAAGGCTTCTTGAAGGGAAAGATGTAACTCTGTGAGATGAATTAACAGAACACAGAGCAGTTTCTCAGAAAGCTTCTTTCCAGTTTTGAACGGAAGATATTTCCTTTTTCACCATAGCCCTCTATGGGCTTCCAAATATCGCTTTGCCAATTCCACAAGAACAGCCTTAGCCAAAGGCTTCCTGAAGGGAAAGATGTAACTCTGTGAGATGAATTAACAGAACACAGAGCAGCTTCTCACAAAGCTCCTTTCCAGTTTTGAACGGAAGATATTTCCTTTTTCACCATAGCCCTCTATGGGCTGACAAATATCGCTTTGCCAATTCCACGAGAACAGCCTTAGCGAAAGGCTTCTTGAAGGGAAAGATGTAACTCTGTGAGATGAATTAACAGAACACAGAGCAGTTTCTCAGAAAGCTTCTTTCCAGTTTTGAACGGAAGATATTTCCTTTTTCACCATATCCCTCTATGGGTATCCAAATATCCCTTTGCCAATTCCACAAGAACAGCCTTAGCGAAAGGCTTCTTGAAGGGAAAGATGTAACTCTGTGAGATGAATTAACAGTACACAGAGCAGTTTCTCAGAAAGCTTCTTTCCAGTTTTGAACGGAACATATTTCCTTTTTCAACATAGCCCTCTATGGGCTTCCAAATATCCCTTTGCCAATTCCACAAGAACAGCCTTAGCGAAAGGCTTCTTGAAGGGAAAGATGTAACTCTGTGAGATGAATTAACAGAACACAGAGCAGTTTCTCACAAAGCTTATTTCCAGTTTTGAACGGAAGATATTTCCTTTTTCACCATAGCCCTCTATGGGCTTCCAAATATCCCTTTGCCAATTCCACAAGAACAGCCTTAGCGAAAGGCGTCTTGAAGGGAAAGATGTAACTCTGTGAGATGAATTCACAGAACACAGAGCAGTTTCTCAGAAAGCTTCTTTCCAGTTTTGAACGGAAGATATTTCCTTTTTCACCATAGCCGTCTATGGGCTTCCAAATATCCCTTTGCCAATTCCTCAAGAACAGCCTTAGCGAAAGGCTTCTTGAAGGGAAAGATGTAACTCTGTGAGATGAATTCACGGAACACAGAGCAGTTTCTCAGAAAGCTTCTTTCCAGTTTTGAACGGAAGATATTTCCTTTTTCACCATAGCCCTCTATGGGCTTCAAATATCCCTTTGCCAATTCCACAAGAACAGCCTTAGCGAAAGGCTTCTTGAAGGGAAAGATGTAATTCTGTGAGATGAATTAACAGAACGCAGAGCAGTTTCTCAGAAAGCTTCTTTCCAGTTTTGAAAGGAAGATATTTCCTTTTTCACCATAGTCCTCTATGGGCTTCCAAATATCCCTTTGCCAATTCCACAAGAACAGCCTTAGCGAAAGGCTTCTTGAAGGGAAAGATGTAACTCTGTGAGATGAATTAACAGAACACAGAGCAGTTTCTCAGAAAGCTTCTTTCCAATTTTAAACGGAAGATATTTCCTTTTTCACCATAGCCCTTTAAGGACTTCCAAATATCCCTTTGCCAATTCCACAAGAACAGCCTTAGTGAAAGGCTTCTTCAAGGGAAAGATGTAACTCTGTGAGATGAATTAACAGAACACAGAGCAGTTTCTCAGAAAGCTTCTTTCCGGTTTTGAACGGAAGATATTTCGTTTTTCACCATAGCGCTCTAGGGGCTTCCAAATATCCCTTTCTCAAATCCACAAGAACAGCCTTAGCGAAAGGCTTCTTGAAGGGAAAGATGTAACTCTGTGAGATGAATTCACAGAACACAGAGCAGTTTATCAGAAAGCTTCTTTCCAATTTTGAACGGAAGATATTTCCTTTTTCACCATAGCCGTCTATGGGCTTCCAAATATCACTTTGCCAATTCCTCAAGAACAGCCTTAGCGAAAGGCTTCTTGAAGGGAAAGATGTAACTCTGTGAGATGAATTAACAGAACACAGAGCAGTTTCTCAGAAAGCTTCTTTCCAGTAGTGAACGGAAGATATTTCCTTTTTCACCATAGCCCTCTAAGGGCTTCCAAATATCCCTTTGCCAATTCCACAAGAACAGCCTTAGGGAAAGGCTTCTTGAAGGGAAAGATGTAACTCTGTGAGATGAATTAAGAGAACACAGAGCAGTTTCTCAGAAAGCTTCTTTCCAGTTTTGAAGGGAAGATATTTCCTTTTTCACCATAGCCCTCTATGGGCTTCCAAATATCCCTTTGCCAATTCCACAAGAACAGCCTTAGCGAAAGGCGTCTTGAAAGGAAAGATGTAACTCTGTGAGATGAATTCACAGAACACAGAGCAGTTTCTCAGAAAGCTTCTTTCCAGTTTTGAACGGAAGATATTTCCTTTTTCACCATAGCCGTCTATGGGCTTCCAAATATCCCTTTGCCAATTCCTCAAGAACAGCCTTAGCGAAAGGCTTCTTGAAGGGAAAGATGTAACTCTGTGAGATGAATTAACGGAACACAGAGCAGTTTCTCAGAAAGCTTCTTTCCAGTTTTGAACGGAAGATATTTCCTTTTTCACCATAGCCCTCTATGGGCTTCAAATATCCCTTTGCCAATTCCACAAGAACAGCCTTAGCGAAAGGCTTCTTGAAGGGAAAGATGTAATTCTGTGAGATGAATTAACAGAACGCAGAGCAGTTTCTCAGAAAGCTTCTTTCCATTTTTGAAAGGAAGGTATTTCCTTTTTCACCATAGTCCTCTATGGGCTTCCAAATATCGCTTTGCCAATTCCACAAGAACAGCCTTAGCGAAAGGCTTCTTGAAGGGAAAGATGTAACTCTGTGAGATGAATTAACAGAACACAGAGCAGTTTCTCAGAAAGCTTCTTTCCAATTTTAAACGGAAGATATTTCCTTTTTCACCATAGCCCTTTAAGGACTTCCAAATATCCCTTTGCCAATTCCACAAGAACAGCCTTAGTGAAAGGCTTCTTCAAGGGAAAGATGTAACTCTGTGAGATGAATTAACAGAACACAGAGCAGTTTCTCAGAAAGCTTCTTTCCGGTTTTGAACGGAAGATATTTCGTTTTTCACCATAGCGCTCTAGGGGCTTCCAATTATCCCTTTCTCAAATCCACAAGAACAGCCTTAGCGAAAGGCTTCTTGAAGGGAAAGATGTAACTCTGTGAGATGAATTCACAGAACACAGAGCAGTTTCTCAGAAAGCTTCTTTCCAGTTTTGAACGGAAGATATTTCCTTTTTCACCATAGCCGTCTATGGGCTTCCAAATATCACTTTGCCAATTCCTCAAGAACAGCCTTAGCGAAAGGCTTCTTGAAGGGAAAGATGTAACTCTGTGAGATGAATTAACAGAACACAGAGCAGTTTCTCAGAAAGCTTCTTTCCAGTAGTGAACGGAAGATATTTCCTTTTTCACCATAGCCCTCTAAGGGCTTCCAAATATCCTTTGCCAATTCCACAAGAACAGCCTTAGGGAAAGGCTTCTTGAAGGGAAAGATGTAACTCTGTGAGATGAATTAACAGAACACAGAGCAGTTTCTCAGAAAGCTTCTTTCCAGTTTTGAACGGAAGATATTTCCTTTTTCACCATAGCCCTCTATGGGCTTCCAAATATCCCTTTGCCAATTCCACAAGAACAGCCTTAGCGAAAGGCGTCTTGAAGGGAAAGATGTAACTCTGTGAGATGAATTCACAGAACACAGAGCAGTTTCTCAGAAAGCTTCCTTCCAGTTTTGAACGGAAGATATTTCCTTTTTCACCATAGGCCTCTATGGGCTTCCAAATATCCCTTTGCCAATTCCACAAGAACAGCCTTAGCGAAAGGTTTCTTGAAGGGAAAGATGTAACTCTGTGAGATGAATTAACAGAACACAGAGCAGTTTCTCAGAAAGCTTCTTTCCAGTTTTGAACGGAAGATATTTCCTTTTTCACCATAGCCCTCTATGGGCTTCCAAATATCGCTTTGCCAATTCCACAAGAACAGCCTTAAGCGAAGGCTTCCTGAAGGGAAAGATGTAACTCTGTGAGATGAATTAACAGAACACAGAGCAGTTTTTCACAAAGCTTCTTTCCAGTTTTGAACGGAAGATATTTCCTTTTTCACCATAGCCCTCTATGGGCTTCCAAATATCCCTTTGCCAATTCCACAAGAACAGCCTTAGCGAAAGGCTTCTTGAAGGGAAAGATGTAACTCTGTGAGATGAATTAACAGAACACAGAGCAGTTTCTAAGAAAGCTTCTTTCCAGTTTTGAACGGAAGATATTTCCTTTTTCACCATAGCCCTCTATGGGCTTCCAAATATCCCTTTGCCAATTCCACAAGAACAGCCTTAGCGAAAGGCGTCTTGAAGGGAAAGATGTAACTCTGTGAGATGAATTCACAGAACACAGAGCAGTTTCTCAGAAAGCTTCTTTCCAGTTTTGAACGGAAGATATTTCCTTTTTCACCATAGCCGTCTATGGGCTTCCAAATATCCCTTTGCCAATTCCTCAAGAACAGCCTTAGCGAAAGGCTTCTTGAAGGGAAAGATGTAACTCTGTGAGATGAATTCACGGAACACAGAGCAGTTTCTCAGAAAGCTTCTTTCCAGTTTTGAACGGAAGATATTTCCTTTTTCACCATAGCCCTCTATGGGCTTCAAATATCCCTTTGCCAATTCCACAAGAACAGCCTTAGCGAAAGGCTTCTTGAAGGGAAAGATGTAATTCTGTGAGATGAATTAACAGAACGCAGAGCAGTTTCTCAGAAAGCTTCTTTCCAGTTTTGAAAGGAAGATATTTCCTTTTTCACCATAGTCCTCTATGGGCTTCCAAATATCGCTTTGCCAATTCCACAAGAACAGCCTTAGCGAAAGGCTTCTTGAAGGGAAAGATGTAACTCTGTGAGATGAATTAACAGAACACAGAGCAGTTTCTCAGAAAGCTTCTTTCCAATTTTAAACGGAAGATATTTCCTTTTTCACCATAGCCCTTTAAGGACTTCCAAATATCCCTTTGCCAATTCCACAAGAACAGCCTTAGTGAAAGGCTTCTTCAAGGGAAAGATGTAACTCTGTGAGATGAATTAACAGAACACAGAGCAGTTTCTCAGAAAGCTTCTTTCCGGTTTTGAACGGAAGATATTTCGTTTTTCACCATAGCGCTCTAGGGGCTTCCAAATATCCCTTTCTCAAATCCACAAGAACAGCCTTAGCGACAGGCTTCTTGAAGGGAAAGATGTAACTCTGTGAGATGAATTCACAGAACACAGAGCAGTTTCTCAGAAAGCTTCTTTCCAATTTTGAACGGAAGATATTTCCTTTTTCACCATAGCCGTCTATGGGCTTCCAAATATCACTTTGCCAATTCCTCAAGAACAGCCTTAGCGAAAGGCTTCTTGAAGGGAAAGATGTAACTCTGTGAGATGAATTAACAGAACACAGAGCAGTTTCTCAGAAAGCTTCTTTCCAGTAGTGAACGGAAGATATTTCCTTTTTCACCATAGCCCTCTAAGGGCTTCCAAATATCCCTTTGCCAATTCCACAAGAACAGCCTTAGGGAAAGGCTTCTTGAAGGGAAAGATGTAACTCTGTGAGATGAATTAAGAGAACACAGAGCAGTTTCTCAGAAAGCTTCTTTCCAGTTTTGAACGGAAGATATTTCCTTTTTCACCATAGCCCTCTATGGGCTTCCAAATATCCCTTTGCCAATTCCACAAGAACAGCCTTAGCGAAAGGCGTCTTGAAGGGAAAGATGTAACTCTGTGAGATGAATTCACAGAACACAGAGCAGTTTCTCAGAAAGCTTCTTTCCAGTTTTGAACGGAAGATATTTCCTTTTTCACCATAGCCGTCTATGGGCTTCCAAATATCCCTTTGCCAATTCCTCAAGAACAGCCTTAGCGAAAGGCTTCTTGAAGGGAAAGATGTAACTCTGTGAGATGAATTAACGGAACACAGAGCAGTTTCTCAGAAAGCTTCTTTCCAGTTTTGAACGGAAGATATTTCCTTTTTCACCATAGCCCTCTATGGGCTTCAAATATCCCTTTGCCAATTCCACAAGAACAGCCTTAGCGAAAGGCTTCTTGAAGGGAAAGATGTAATTCTGTGAGATGAATTAACAGAACGCAGAGCAGTTTCTCAGAAAGCTTCTTTCCATTTTTGAAAGGAAGATATTTCCTTTTTCACCATAGTCCTCTATGGGCTTCCAAATATCGCTTTGCCAATTCCACAAGAACAGCCTTAGCGAAAGGCTTCTTGAAGGGAAAGATGTAACTCTGTGAGATGAATTAACAGAACACAGAGCAGTTTCTCAGAAAGCTTCTTTCCAATTTTAAACGGAAGATATTTCCTTTTTCACCATAGCCCTTTAAGGACTTCCAAATATCCCTTTGCCAATTCCACAAGAACAGCCTTAGTGAAAGGCTTCTTCAAGGGAAAGATGTAACTCTGTGAGATGAATTAACAGAACACAGAGCAGTTTCTCAGAAAGCTTCTTTCCGGTTTTGAACGGAAGATATTTCGTTTTTCACCATAGCGCTCTAGGGGCTTCCAAATATCCCTTTCTCAAATCCACAAGAACAGCCTTAGCGAAAGGCTTCTTGAAGGGAAAGATGTAACTCTGTGAGATGAATTCACAGAACACAGAGCAGTTTCTCAGAAAGCTTCTTTCCAGTTTTGAACGGAAGATATTTCCTTTTTCACCATAGCCGTCTATGGGCTTCCAAATATCACTTTGCCAATTCCTCAAGAACAGCCTTAGCGAAAGGCTTCTTGAAGGGAAAGATGTAACTCTGTGAGATGAATTAACAGAACACAGAGCAGTTTCTCAGAAAGCTTCTTTCCAGTAGTGAACGGAAGATATTTCCTTTTTCACCATAGCCCTCTAAGGGCTTCCAAATATCCCTTTGCCAATTCCACAAGAACAGCCTTAGGGAAAGGCTTCTTGAAGGGAAAGATGTAACTCTGTGAGATGAATTAACAGAACACAGAGCAGTTTCTCAGAAAGCTTCTTTCCAGTTTTGAACGGAAGATATTTCCTTTTTCACCATAGCCCTCTATGGGCTTCCAAATATCCCTTTGCCAATTCCACAAGAACAGCCTTAGCGAAAGGCGTCTTGAAGGGAAAGATGTAACTCTGTGAGATGAATTCACAGAACACAGAGCAGTTTCTCAGAAAGCTTCCTTCCAGTTTTGAACGGAAGATATTTCCTTTTTCACCATAGGCCTCTATGGGCTTCCAAATATCCCTTGGCCAATTCCACAAGAACAGCCTTAGCGAAAGGTTTCTTGAAGGGAAAGATGTAACTCTGTGAGATGAATTAACAGAACACAGAGCAGTTTCTCAGAAAGCTTCTTTCCAGTTTTGAACGGAAGATATTTCCTTTTTCACCATAGCCCTCTATGGGCTTCCAAATATCGCTTTGCCAATTCCACAAGAACAGCCTTAAGCGAAGGCTTCCTGAAGGGAAAGATGTAACTCTGTGAGATGAATTAACAGAACACAGAGCAGTTTTTCACAAAGCTTCTTTCCAGTTTTGAACAGAAGATATTTCCTTTTTCACCATAGCCCTCTATGGGCTTCCAAATATCCCTTTGCCAATTCCACAAGAACAGCCTTAGCGAAAGGCTTCTTGAAGGGAAAGATGTAACTCTGTGAGATGAATTAACAGAACACAGAGCAGTTTCTAAGAAAGCTTCTTTCCAGTTTTGAACGGAAGATATTTCCTTTTTCACCATAGCCCTCTATGGGCTTCCAAATATCCCTTTGCCAATTCCACAAGAACAGCCTTAGCCAAAGGCTTCTTGAAGGGAAAGATGTAACTCTGTGAGATGAATTAACAGAACACAGAGCAGTTTCTCAGAAAGCTTCTTTCCAG
This sequence comes from Chlorocebus sabaeus, assembly GCF_047675955.1. NCBI lineage: Eukaryota > Metazoa > Chordata > Mammalia > Primates > Cercopithecidae > Chlorocebus > Chlorocebus sabaeus. Next base: position 712,398 of record NW_027327013.1, on the reverse strand, counting down.
TTTTGAACGGAAGATATTTCCTTTTTCACCATAGCCCTCTATGGGCTTCCAAATATCGCTTTGCCAATTCCACAAGAACAGCCTTAGCGAAAGGCTTCTTGAAGGGAAAGATGTATCTCTGTGAGATGAAATAACAGAACACAGAGCCGTTTCTAAGAAAGCTTCTTTCCAGTTTTGAACGGAAGATATTTCCTTTTTTACCATAGCCCTCTATGGGCTTCGAAATATCCCTTTGCCAATTCCAGAAGAACAGACTTAGCGAAAGGCTTCTTGAAGGGAACGATGTAACTCTGTGAGATGAATTAACAGAACACAGAGCAGTTTCTCAGAAAGCTTCTTTCCAGTTTTGAACGGAAGATATTTCCTTTTTCACCATAGCCCTCTATGGGCTTCCAAATATCCATTTGCCAATTCCACAAGAACAGCCTTAGCGAAAGGCTTCTTGAAGGCAAAGATGTAACTCTGTGAGATGAATTCACAGAACACAGAGCAGTTTCTCAGAAAGCTTCTTTCCAGTTTTGAACGGAAGATATTTCCTTTTTTACCATAGGCCTCCATGGGCTTGCAAATATCCCTTTGCCAATTCCACAAGAACAGCCTTAGCGAAAGGCTTCTTGAAGGGAAAGATGTAACTCTGTGAGATGAATTAACAGAACACAGAGCAGTTTCTCAGAAAGCTTCTTTCCAGTTTTGAACGGAAGATATTTCCTTTTTCACCATAGCCCTCTATGGGCTTCCAAATATCCCTTTGCCAATTCCACAAGAACAGCCTTAGCGAAAGGCGTCTTGAAGGGAAAGATGTAACTCTGTGAGATGAATTCACAGAACACAGAGCAGTTTCTCAGAAAGCTTCTTTCCAGTTTTGAACGGAAGATATTTCCTTTTTCACCATAGCCGTCTATTGGCTTCCAAATATCCCTTTGCCAATTCCTCAAGAACAGCCTTAGCGAAAGGCTTCTTGAAGGGAAAGATGTAAATCTGTGAGATGAATTCACAGAACACAGAGCAGTTTCTCAGAAAGCTTCTTTCCAGTTTTGAACGGAAGTTATTTCCTTTTTAACCATAGCCGTCTATGGGCTTCCAAATATCCCTTTGCCAATTCCACAAGAACAGCCTTAGCGAAAGGCTTCTTGAAGGGAAAGATGTAACTCTGTGAGATGAATTAACAGAACACAGAGCAGTTTCTCAGAAAGCTTCTTTCCAGTTTTGAACGGAAGATATTTCCTTTTTCACCATAGTCCTCTATGGGCTTCCAAATATCGCTTTGCCAATTCCACAAGAACAGCCTTAGCGAAAGGCTTCTTGAAGGGAAAGATGTAACTCTGTGAGATGAATTAACAGAACACAGAGCACTTTCTCAGAAAGCTTCTTTCCAGTTTTGAACGGAAGATATTTCCTTTTTCACCATAGCCCTCTGTGGGCTTCCAAATATCCCTTTGCCAATTCCGCAAGAACAGCATTGGCGAAAGGCTACTTGAAGGGAAGATGTAACTCTGTGAGGTGAATTAACAGAACACAGAGCAGTTTCTCAGAAAGCTTCTTTCCAGTTTTGAACGGAAGATATTTCCTTTTTCACCATAGCCCTGTATGGGCTTCCAAATATCCCTTTGCCAATTCCACAAGAACAGCCTTAGCGAAAGGCTTCTTGAAGGGAAAGATGTATCTCTGTGAGATGAAATAACAGAACACAGAGCCGTTTCTAAGAAAGCTTCTTTGCAGTTTTGAACGGAAGATATTTCCTTTTTCATCATAGCCCTCTATGGGCTTCCCAATATAACTTTGCCAATTCCACAACAACAGCCTTAGCGAAAGGCTTCTTGAAGGGAAAGATGTAACTCTGTGAGATGAATTCACAGAACACAGAGCAGTTTCTCAGAAAGCTTCTTTCCAGTTTTGAACGGAAGATATTTCCTTTTTCACCTTAGGCCTCTATGGGCTTCCAAATATCCCTTTGTCAATTCCACAAGAACAGCCTTAGCGAAAGGCTTCTTGAAGGGAAAGATGTAACTCTGTGAGATGAATTCACAGAACACAGAGCAGTTTCTCAGAAAGCTTCTTTCCAGTTTTGAACGGAAGATATTTCCTTTTTCACCATAGCCGTCTATGGGCTTCCAAATATCCCTTTGCCAATTCCACAAGAACAGCCTTAGCCAAAGGCTTCTTGAAGGGAAAGATGTAACTCTGTGAGATGAATTAACAGAACACAGAGCAGTTTCTCAGAAAGCTTCTTTCCAGTTTTGAACGGAAGTTAATTCCTTTTTCACCATAGCCCTCTATGGGCTTCCAAATATCGCTTTGCCAATTCCACAAGAACAGCCTTAGCGAAAGGCTTCTTGAAGGGAAAGATGTAACTCTGTGAGATGAATTAACAGAACACAGAGCAGTTTCTCAGAAAGCTTCTTTCCAGTTTTGAACGGAAGATATTTCCTTTTTCACCATAGCCCTCTATGGGCTTCCAAATATCGCTTTGCCAATTCCACAAGAACAGCCTTAGCCAAAGGCTTCCTGAAGGGAAAGATGTAACTCTGTGAGATGAATTAACAGAACACAGAGCAGCTTCTCACAAAGCTCCTTTCCAGTTTTGAACGGAAGATATTTCCTTTTTCACCATAGCCCTCTATGGGCTGACAAATATCGCTTTGCCAATTCCACGAGAACAGCCTTAGCGAAAGGCTTCTTGAAGGGAAAGATGTAACTCTGTGAGATGAATTAACAGAACACAGAGCAGTTTCTCAGAAAGCTTCTTTCCAGTTTTGAACGGAAGATATTTCCTTTTTCACCATATCCCTCTATGGGTATCCAAATATCCCTTTGCCAATTCCACAAGAACAGCCTTAGCGAAAGGCTTCTTGAAGGGAAAGATGTAACTCTGTGAGATGAATTAACAGTACACAGAGCAGTTTCTCAGAAAGCTTCTTTCCAGTTTTGAACGGAACATATTTCCTTTTTCAACATAGCCCTCTATGGGCTTCCAAATATCCCTTTGCCAATTCCACAAGAACAGCCTTAGCGAAAGGCTTCTTGAAGGGAAAGATGTAACTCTGTGAGATGAATTAACAGAACACAGAGCAGTTTCTCACAAAGCTTATTTCCAGTTTTGAACGGAAGATATTTCCTTTTTCACCATAGCCCTCTATGGGCTTCCAAATATCCCTTTGCCAATTCCACAAGAACAGCCTTAGCGAAAGGCTTCTTGAAGGGAAAGATGTAACTCTATGAGATGAATTAACAGAACACAGAGCAGTTTCTCAGAAAGCTTCTTTCCAGTTTTGAACGGAAGATATTTCCTTTTTCACCATAGCCCTCTATGGGCTTCCAAATATCCCTTTGCCAATTCCACAAGAACAGCCTTAGTGAAAGGCTTCTTGAAGGGAAAGATGTAACTCTGTGAGATGAATTAACAGAACACAGAGCAGTTTCTCAGAAAGCTTCTTTCCAGTTTTGAACGGAAGATATTTCCTTTTTCACCATAGCCCTCTATGGGCTTCCAAATATCCCTTTGCCAATTCCACAAGAACAGCCTTAGCGAAAGGCTTCTTGAAGGGAAAGATGTAACTCTGTGAGATGAATTCACAGAACACAGAGCAGTTTCTCAGAAAGCTTCTTTCCAGTTTTGAACGGAAGATATTTCCTTTTTCACCATAGGCCTCTATGGGCTTCCATATATCCCTTTGCCAATTCCACAAGAACAGCCTTAGCGAAAGGCTTCTTGAAGGGAAAGATGTAACTCTGTGAGATGAATTCACAGAACACAGAGCAGTTTCTCAGAAAGCTTCTTTCCAGTTTTGAACGGAAGATATTTCCTTTTTCACCATAGCCCTCTATGGGCTTCCAAATATCGCTTTGCCAATTCCACAAGGACAGCCTTAGCGAAAGGCTTCTTGAAGGGAAAGATGTAGCTCTGTGAGAAGAATTAACAGAACACAGAGCAGTTTCTCAGAAAGCTTCTTTCCAGTTTTGAACGGAAGATATTTCCTTTTTCACCATAGAACTCTATGGGCTTCCAAATATCGCCTTGCCAATTCCACAAGAACAGCCTTAGCGAAAGCCTTCTTGAAGGGAAAGATGTAACTCTGTGAGATGAATTCACAGAACACAGAGCAGTTTCTCAGAAAGCTTCTTTCTAGTTTGGAACGGAAGATATTTCCTTTTTCACCATAGCCCTCTAGGGGCTTTCAAATATCGCTTTGCCAATTCCACAAGAACAGCCTTAGCGAAAGGCTTCTTGAAGGGAAAGATGTAACTCTGTGAGATGAATTAACAAAACACAGAGCAGTTTCTCAGAAAGCTTCTTTCCAGTTTTGAAGGGAAGATATTTCCTTTTTCACCATAGCCCTCTATGGGCTTCCAAATATCCCTTTGCCAATTCCACAAGAACAGCCTTAGCGAAAGGCTTCTTGAAGGGAAAGATGTAACTCTGTGAGATGAATTCACAGAACACAGAGCAGTTTCTCAGAAAGCTTCTTTCCAGTTTTGAACGGAAGATATTTCCTTTTTCACCATAGGCCTCTATGGGCTTCCAAATATCCCTTTGCCAATTCCACAAGAACAGCCTTAGCGAAAGGCTTCTTGAAGGGAAAGATGTAACTCTGTGGGATGAATTAACAGAACGCAGAGCAGTTTCTCAGAAAGCTTCTTTCCAGTTTTGAACGGAAGATATTTCCTTTTTCACCATAGTCCTCTATGGGCTTCCAAATATCGCTTTGCCAATTCCACAAGAACAGCCTTAGCGAAAGGCTTCTTGAAGGGAAAGACGTAACTCTGTGAGATGAATTAACAGAACACAGAGCAGTTTCTCAGAAAGCTTCTTTCCAATTTTAAACGGAAGATATTTCCTTTTTCACCATAGCCCTTTAAGGACTTCCAAATATCCCTTTGCCAATTCCACAAGAACAGCCTTAGTGAAAGGCTTCTTCAAGGGAAAGATGTAACTCTGTGAGATGAATTAACAGAACACAGAGCAGTTTCTCAGAAAGCTTCTTTCCGGTTTTGAACGGAAGATATTTCCTTTTTCACCATAGCGCTCTAGGGGCTTCCAAATATCCCTTTCTCAAATCCACAAGAACAGCCTTAGCGAAAGGCTTCTTGAAGGGAAAGATGTAACTCTGTGAGATGAATTCACAGAACACAGAGCAGTTTCTCAGAAAGCTTCTTTCCGGTTTTGAACGGAAGATATTTCCTTTTTCACCATAGCCTTCTATGGTCTTCCAAATATCACTTTGCCAATTCCTCAAGAACAGCCTTAGCGAAAGGCTTCTAGAAGGGAAAGATGTAACTCTGTGAGATGAATTAACAGAACACAGAGCAGTTTCTCAGAAAACTTCTTTCCAGTTTTAAACGGAAGATATTTCCTTTTTCACCATAGCCCTCTATGGGCTTCCAAATATCCCTTTGCCAATTCCACAAGAACAGCCTTAGCGAAAGGCTTCTTGAAGGGAAAGATGTAACTCTGTGAGATGAATTAACAGAACACAGAGCCGTTTCTAAGAAAGCTTCTTTCCAGTTTTGAACGGAAGATATTTCCTTTTTCACCATAGCCCTCTATGGGCTTCCCAATATACCTTTGCCAATTCCACAACAACAGCCTTAGCGAAAGGTTTCTTGAAGGGAAGGATGTAACTCTGTGAGATGAATTCACAGAACACAGAGCAGTTTCTCAGAAAGCTTCTTTCCAGTTTTGAACGGAAGATATTTCCTTTTTCACCATAGCCGTCTATGGGCTTGCAAATATCCCTTTGCCAATTCCACAAGAACAGCCTTAGCGAAAGGCTTCTTGAAGGGAAAGATGTAACTCTGTGAGATGAATTAACAGAACACAGAGCATTTTCTCAGAAAGCTTCTTTCCTGTTTTGAACGGAAGATATTTCCTTTTTCACCATAGCCCTCTATGGGCTTCCAAATATCCCTTTGCCAATTCCACAAGAACAGCCTTAGGGAAAGGCTTCTTGAAGGGAAAGATGTAACTCTGTGAGATGAATTTACAGAACACAGAGCAAATTCTCAGAAAGCTTCTTTCCAGTTTTGAACGGAAGATATTTCCTTTTTCACCATAGCCCTATATGGGCTTCCAAATATCCCTTTGCCAATTCCACAAGAACAGCCTTAGCGAAAGGCGTCTTGAAGGGAAAGATGTAACTCTGTGAGATGAATTCACAGAACACAGAGCAGTTTCTCAGAAAGCTTCTTTCCAGTTTTGAACGGAAGATATTTCCTTTTTCACCATAGCCGTCTATGGGCTTCCAAATATCCCTTTGCCAATTCCTCAAGAACAGCCTTAGCGAAAGGCTTCTTGAAGGGAAAGATGTAACTCTGTGAGATGAATTCACAGAACACAGAGCAGTTTCTCAGAAAGCTTCTTTCCAGTTTTGAACGGAAAATATTTCCTTTTTAACCATAGCCGTCTATGGGCTTCCAAATATCCCTTTGCCAATTCCACAAGAACAGCCTTAGCGAAAGGCTTCTTGAAGGGAAAGATGTAACTCTGTGAGATGAATTAACAGAACACAGAGCAGTTTCTCAGAAAGCTTCTTTCCAGTTTTGAACGGAAGATATTTCCTTTTTCACCATAGCCCTCTATGGGCTTCCAAATATCCCTTTGCCAATTCCACAAGAACAGCCTTAGCGAAAGGCTTCTTGAAGGGAAAGATGTAACTCTGTGAGATGAATTAACAGAACGCAGAGCAGTTTCTCAGAAAGCTTCTTTCCAGTTTTGAATGGAAGATATTTCCTTTTTCACCATAGTCCTCTATGGGCTTCCAAATATCGCTTTGCCAATTCCACAAGAACAGCCTTAGCGAAAGGCTTCTTGAAGGGAAAGATGTAACTCTGTGAGATGAATTAACAGAACACAGAGCAGTTTCTCAGAAAGCTTCTTTCCAATTTTAAACGGAAGATACTTCCTTTTTCACCATAGCCCTTTAAGGACTTCCAAATATCCCGTTGCCAATTCCACAAGAACAGCCTTAGTGAAAGGCTTCTTGAAGGGAAAGATGTAACTCTGTGAGATGAATTAACAGAACACAGAGCAGTTTCTCAGAAAGCTTCTTTCCAGTTTTGAACGGAAGATATTTCCTTTTTTACCATAGGCCTCCATGGGCTTCCAAATATCCCTTTGCCAATTCCACAAGAACAGCCTTAGCGAAAGGCTTCTTGAAGGGAAAGATGTAACTCTGTGAGATGAATTCAGAGAACACAGAGCAGTTTCTCAGAAAGCTTCTTTCCAGTTTTGAACGGAAGATATTTCCTTTTTTACCATAGGCCTCCGTGGGCTTCCAAATATCCCTTTGCCAATTCTACAAGAATAGCCTTAGCGAAAGGCTTCTTGAAGGGAAAGATGTAACTCTGTGAGATGAATTCAGAGAACACAGAGCAGTTTCTCAGAAAGCTTCTTTCCAGTTTTGAACGGAAGATATTTCCTTTTTCACCATAGCCCTCTATGGGCTTCCAAATATCCCTTTGCCAATTCCACAAGAACAGCCTTAGCGAAAGGCTTCTTGAAGGGAAAGATGTAACTCTGTGAGATGAATTAACAGAACACAGAGCAGTTTCTCAGAAAGCTTCTTTCCAGTTTTGAACGGAAGATATTTCCTTTTTCACCATAGCCCTCTATGGGCTTCCAAATATCCCTTTGCCAATTCCACAAGAACAGCCTTAGAGAAAGGCTTCTTGAAGGGAAAGATGTAACTCTGTGAGATGAATTTACAGAACACAGAGCCGTTTCTAAGAAAGCTTCTTTCCAGTTTTGAACGGAAGATATTTCCTTTTTCACCATAACCCTCTATGGGCTTCCCAATATACCTTTGCCAATTCCACAACAACAGCCTTAGCGAAAGGTTTCTTGAAGGGAAAGATGTAACTCTGTGAGATGAATTCACAGAACACTGAGCAGTTTCTCAGAAAGCTTCCTTCCAGTTTTGAACGGAAGATATTTCCTTTTTCACCATAGGCCTCTATGGGCTTCCAAATATCCCTTTGCCAATTCCACAAGAACAGCCTTAGCGAAAGGTTTCTTGAAGGGAAAGATGTAACTCTGTGAGATGAATTCACAGAACACAGAGCAGTTTCTCAGAAAGCTTCTTTCCAGTTTTGAACGGAAGATATTTCCTTTTTCACCATAGTCCTCTATGGGCTTCCAAATATCGCTTTGCCAATTCCACAAGAACAGCCTTAGCGAAAGGCTTCTTGAAGGGAAAGATGTAACTCTGTGAGATGAATTCACAGAACACAGAGCAGTTTCTCAGAAAGCTTCTTTCCAATTTTAAACGGAAGATGTTTCCTTTTTCACCATAGCCCCTTAAGGACTTCCAAATATCCCTTTGCCAATTCCACAAGAACAGCCTTAGTGAAAGGCTTCTTCAAGGGAAAGATGTAACTCTGTGAGATGAATTAACAGAACACAGAGCAGTTTCTCAGAAAGCTTCTTTCCGGTATTGAACGGAAGATATTTCCTTTTTCACCATAGCCCTCTATGGGCTTCCCAATATACCTTTGCCAATTCCAGAACAACAGCCTTAGCGAAAGGTTTCTTGAAGGGAAAGATGTAACTCTGTGAGATGAATTCACAGAACACAGAGCAGTTTCTCAGAAAGCTTCTTTCCAGTTTTGAACGGAAGATATTTCCTTTTTCACCATAGCCGTCTATGTTCTTCCAAATATCCCTTTGCCAATTCCACAAGAACAGCCTTAGCGAAAGGCTTCTTGAAGGGAAAGATGTAACTCTGTGAGATGAATTAACAGAACACAGAGCAGTTTCTCAGAAAGCTTCTTTCCAGTTTTGAACGGAAGATATTTCCTTTTTCAACATAGCCCTCTATGGGCTTCCAAATATCGCTTTGCCAATTCCACAAGAACAGCCTTAAGCAAAGGCTTCCTGAAGGGAAAGATGTAACTCTGTGAGATGAATTAACAGAACACAGAGCAGTTTTTTACAAAGCTTCTTTCCAGTTTTGAAAGGAAGATATTTCCTTTTTCACCATAGTCCTCTATGGGCTTCCAAATATCGCTTTGCCAATTCCACAAGAACAGCCTTAGTGAAAGGCTTCTTCAAGGGAAAGATGTAACTCTGTGAGATGAATTAACAGAACACAGAGCAGTTTCTCAGAAAGCTTCTTTCCGGTTTTGAACGGAAGATATTTCGTTTTTCACCATAGCGCTCTATTGGCTTCCAAATATCCCTTTCTCAAATCCACAAGAACAGCCTTAGCGAAAGGCTTCTTGAAGGGAAAGATGTAACTCTGTGAGATGAATTCACAGAACACAGAGCAGTTTCTCAGAAAGCTTCTTTCCAGTTTTGAACGGAAGATATTTCGTTTTTCACCATAGCCGTCTATTGGCTTCCAAATATCCCTTTGCCAATTCCTCAAGAACAGCCTTAGCGAAAGGCTTCTTGAAGGGAAAGATGTAAATCTGTGAGATGAATTAACAGAACGCAGAGCAGTTTCTCAGAAAGCTTCTTTCCAGTTTTGAACGGAAGATATTTCCTTTTTAACCATAGCCGTCTATGGGCTTCTAAATATCCCTTTGCCAATTCCACAAGAACAGCCTTAGCGAAAGGCTTCTTGAAGGGAAAGATGTAACTCTGTGAGATGAATTAACAGAACACAGAGCAGTTTCTCAGAAAGCTTCTTTCCAGTTTTGAACGGAAGATATTTCCTTTTTCACCATAGCCCTCTATGGGCTTCCAAATATCCCTTTGCCAATTCCACAAGAACAGCCTTAGCGAAAGGCTTCTTGAAGGGAAAGATGTAACTCTGTGAGATGAATTAACAGAACACAGAGCAGTTTCTCAGAAAGCTTCTTTCCAGTTTTGAACGGAAGATATTTCCTTTTTCACCATAGTCCTCTATGGGCTTCCAAATATCGCTTTGCCACTTCCAAAAGAACAGCCTTAGCGAAAGGCTTCTTGAAGGGAAAGATGTAACTCTGTGAGATGAATTTACAGAACACAGAGTAGTTTCTCAGAAAGCTTCTTTCCAATTTTAAACGGAAGATATTTCCTTTTTCACCATAGCCCCTTAAGGACTTCCAAATATCCCTTTGCCAATTCCACAAGAACAGCCTTAGTGAAAGGCTTCTTCAAGGGAAAGATGTAACTCTGTGAGATGAATTAACAGAACACAGAGCAGTTTCTCAGAAAGCTTCTTTCCGGTATTGAACGGAAGATATTTCCTTTTTCACCATAGCCCTCTATGGGCTTCCAAATATCCCTTTCTCAAATCCACAAAAACAGCCTTAGCGAAAGGCTTCTTGAAGGGAAAGATGTAACTCTGTGAGATGAATTAACAGAACACAGAGCAGTTTCTCAGAAAACTTCTTTCCAGTTTTAAACGGAAGATATTTCCTTTTTCACCATAGCCGTCTATGGGCTTCCAAATATCCCTTTGCCATTTCCACAAAAACAGCCTTAGCGAAAGGCTTCTTGAAGGGAAACATGTAACTCTGTGAGATGAATTAACAGAACACAGAGCCGTTTCTAAGAAAGCTTCTTTACAGTTTTGAACGGAAGATATTTCCTTTTTCACCATAGCCCTCTATGGGCTTCCCAATATACCTTTGCCAATTCCACAACAACAGCCTTAGCGAAAGGTTTCTTGAAGGGAAAGATGTAACTCTGTGAGATGAATTCACAGAACACAGAGCAGTTTCTCAGAAAGCTTCTTTCCAGTTTTAAACGGAAGATATTTCCTTTTTCACCATAGCCGTCTTTGTTCTTCCAAATATCCCTTTGCCAATTCCACAAGAACAGCCTTAGCCAAAGGCTTCTTGAAGGGAAAGATGTAACTCTGTGAGATGAATTAACAGAACACAGAGCAGTTTTTCACAAAGCTTCTTTCCAGTTTTGAACGGAAGATATTTCCTTTTTCACGATAGCCCTCTATGGGCTTCAAATATCCCTTTGCCAATTCCACAAGAACAGCCTTAGCGAAAGGCTTCTTGAAGGGAAAGATGTAATTCTGTGAGATGAATTAACAGAACACAGAGCAGTTTCTCAGAAAGCTTCTTTCCAGTTTTGAACGGAAGATATTTCCTTTTTCACCATAGCCCTCTATGGGCTTCCAAATATCCCTTTGCCAATTCCACAAGAACAGCCTTAGCGAAAGGCTTCTTGAAGGGAAAGATGTAACTCTGTGAGATGAATTAACAGAACACAGAGCAGTTTCTCAGAAAGCTTCTTTCCAATTTTAAACGGAAGATATTTCCTTTTTCACCATAGCCCTCTATGGGCTTCCAAATATCCCTTTGCCAATTCCACAAGAACAGCCTTAGCGAAAGGCTTCTTGAAGGGAAAGATGTAACTCTGTGAGATGAATTAACAGAACACAGAGCAGTTTCTCAGAAAGCTTCTTTCCAGTTTTGAACGGAAGATATTTCCTTTTTCACCATAGCCGTCTATGGGCTTCCAAATATCCCTTTGCCAATTCCTCAAGATCAGCCTTAGCGAAAGGATTCTTGAAGGGAAAGATATAACTCTGTGAGATGAATTAACAGAACACAGAGCCGTTTCTCAGAAAGCTTCTTTCCAGTTTTGAACGGATGATATTTCCTTTTTCACCATAGCCCTCTATGGGCTTCCAAATATCCCTTTGCCAATTCCACAAGAACAGCCTTAGCGAAAGCATTCTTTAAGGGAAGATGTAACTCTGTGAGATGAATTAACAGAACACAGAGCCGTTTCTCAGAAAGCTTCTTTCCAGTTTTGAACGGAAGATATTTCCTTTTTCACCATAGCCCTCTAGGGGCTTCCAAATATCCCTTTGCCAATTCCACAAGAACAGCCTTAGCGAAAGGCTTCTTGAAGGGTAAGATGTAACTCTGTGAGATGAATTAACAGAACACAGAGCAGTTTCTCAGAAAGCTTCTTTCCAGTTTTGAACGGAAGATATTTCCTTTTTCACCATAGCCCTCTGTGGGCTTCCAAATATCGCTTTGCCAATTCCACAAGAACAGCCTTAGCGAAAGGCTTCTTGAAGGGAAAGATGTAACTCTGTGAGATGAATTAACAGAACACAGAGCAGTTTCTCAGAAAGCTTCTTTCCGGTTTTGAACGGAAGATATTTCCTTTTTCACCTTAGGCCTCTATGGGCTTCCAAATATCCCTTTGCCAATTCCACAAGAACAGCCTTAGCGAAAGGCTTCTTGAAGGGAAAGATGTAACTCTGTGAGATGAATTCACAGAACACAGAGCAGTTTCTCAGAAAGCTTCTTTCCAGTTTTGAACGGAAGATATTTCCTTTTTCAGCATAGCCGTCTATCGCTTCCAAATATCCCTTTGCCAATTCCACAAGAACAGCCTTAGCCAAAGGCTTCTTGAAGGGAAAGATGTAACTCTGTGAGATGAATTAACAGAACACAGAGCAGTTTCTCAGAAAGCTTCTTTCCAGTTTTGAACGGAAGATATTTCCTTTTTCACCATAGCCCTCTATGGGCTTCCAAATATCGCTTTGCCAATTCCACAAGAACAGCCTTAGCGAAAGGCTTCTTGAAGGGAAAGATGTATCTCTGTAAGATGAAATAACAGAACACAGAGCCGTTTCTAAGAAAGCTTCTTTCCAGTTTTGAACGGAAGATATTTCCTTTTTTACCATAGCCCTCTATGGGCTTCGAAATATCCCTTTGCCAATTCCACAAGAACAGACTTAGCGAAAGGCTTCTTGAAGGGAACGATGTAACTCTGTGAGATGAATTAACAGAACACAGAGCAGTTTCTCAGAAAGCTTCCTTACAGTTTTGAACGGAAGATATTTCCTTTTTCACCATAGCCCTCTATGGGCTTCCAAATATCCATTTGCCAATTCCACAAGAACAGCCTTAGCGAAAGGCTTCTTGAAGGCTAAGATGTAACTCTGTGAGATGAATTCACAGAACACAGAGCAGTTTCTCAGAAAGCTTCTTTCCAGTTTTGAACGGAAGATATTTCCTTTTTTACCATAGGCCTCCATGGGCTTGCAAATATCCCTTTGCCAATTCCACAAGAACAGCCTTAGCGAAAGGCTTCTTAAAGGGAAAGATGTAACTCTGTGAGATGAATTAACAGAACACAGAGCAGTTTCTCAGAAAGCTTCTTTCCAGTTTTGAACGGAAGATATTTCCTTTTTCACCATAGCCCTCTAAGGGCTTCCAAATATCCCTTTGCCAATTCCACAAGAACAGCCTTAGGGAAAGGCTTCTTGAAGGGAAAGATGTAACTCTGTGAGATGAATTAACAGAACACAGAGTAGTTTCTCAGAAAGCTTCTTTCCAGTTTTGAACGGAAGATATTTCCTTTTTCACCATAGCCCTCTATGGGCTTCCAAATATCCCTTTGCCAATTCCACAAGAACAGCCTTAGCGAAAGGCGTCTTGAAGGGAAAGATGTAACTCTGTGAGATGAATTCACAGAACACAGAGCAGTTTCTCAGAAAGCTTCTTTCCAGTTTTGAACGGAAGATATTTCCTTTTTCACCATAGCCGTCTATTGGCTTCCAAATATCCCTTTGCCAATTCCTCAAGAACAGCCTTAGCGAAAGGCTTCTTGAAGGGAAAGATGTAAATCTGTGAGATGAATTCACAGAACACAGAGCAGTTTCTCAGAAAGCTTCTTTCCAGTTTTGAACGGAAGTTATTTCCTTTTTAACCATAGCCGTCTATGGGCTTCCAAATATCCCTTTGCCAATTCCACAAGAACAGCCTTAGCGAAAGGCTTCTTGAAGGGAAAGATGTAACTCTGTGAGATGAATTAACAGAACACAGAGCAGTTTCTCAGAAAGCTTCTTTCCAGTTTTGAACGGAAGATATTTCCTTTTTCACCATAGCCCTCTATGGGCTTCCAAATATCCCTTTGCCAATTCCACAAGAACAGCCTTAGCGAAAGGCTTCTTGAAGGGAAAGATGTAACTCTGTGAGATGAATTAACAGAACACAGAGCAGTTTCTCAGAAAGCTTCTTTCCAGTTTTGAACGGAAGATATTTCCTTTTTCACCATAGCCCTCTATGGGCTTCCAAATATCGCTTTGCCAATTCCGCAAGAACAGCATTGGCGAAAGGCTACTTGAAGGGAAGATGTAACTCTGTGAGGTGAATTAACAGAACACAGAGCAGTTTCTCAGAAAGCTTCTTTCCAGTTTTGAACGGAAGATATTTCCTTTTTCACCATAGCCGTCTAAGGGCTTCCAAATATCCCTTTGACAATTCCACAAGAACACCCTTAGCGAAAGGCTTCTTGAAGGGAAAGATGTAACTCTGTGAGATGAATTAACAGAACACAGAGCAGTTTCTCAGAAAGCTTCTTTCCAGTTTTGAACGGAAGATATTTCCTTTTTCACCATAGCCCTCTATGGGCTTCCAAATATCCCTTTGCCAATTCCACAAGAACAGCCTTAGCGAAAGGCTTCTTGAAGGGAAAGATGTAACTCTGTGAGATGAATTCACAGAACACAGAGCAGTTTCTCAGAAAGCTTCTTTCCAGTTTTGAACGGAAGATATTTCCTTTTTCACCATAGCCCTCTATGGGCTTCCAAATATCGCTTTGCCAATTCCACAAGAACAGCCTTAGCGAAAGGCTTCTTGAAGGGAAAGATGTAACGCTGTGAGATGAATTAACAGAACACAGAGCAGTTTCTCAGAAAGCTTCTTTCCGGTTTTGAACGGAAGATATTTCCTTTTTCACCATAGCCGTCTATGGGCTTCCAAATATCCCTTTATCAAATCCACAAGAACAGCCTTAGCGAAAGGCTTCTTGAAGGGAAAGATGTAACTCTGTGAGATGAATTCACAGAACACAGAGCAGTTTCTCAGAAAGCTTCTTTCCAGTTTTGAACGGAAGATATTTCCTTTTTCACCATAGCCGTCTATGGGCTTCCAAATATCCCTTTGCCAATTCCTCAAGAACAGCCTTAGCGAAAGGCTTCTTGAAGGGAAAGATGTAACTCTGTGAGATGAATTAACAGAACTCAGAGCAGTTTGTCAGAAAGCTTCTTTCCAGTTTTGAACGGAAGATATTTCCTTTTTCACCATAGCCCTGTATGGGCTTCCAAATATCCCTTTGCCAATTCCACAACAACAGCCTTAGCGAAAGGCTTCTTGAAGGGAAAGATGTATCTCTGTGAGATGAAATAACAGAACACAGAGCCGTTTCTAAGAAAGCTTCTTTCCAGTTTTGAACGGAAGATATTTCCTTTTTCATCATAGCCCTCTATGGGCTTCCCAATATAACTTTGCCAATTCCACAACAACAGCCTTAGCGAAAGGCTTCTTGAAGGGAAAGATGTAACTCTGTGAGATGAATTCACAGAACACAGAGCAGTTTCTCAGAAAGCTTCTTTCCAGTTTTGAACGGAAGATATTTCCTTTTTCACCTTAGGCCTCTATGGGCTTCCAAATATCCCTTTGTCAATTCCACAAGAACAGCCTTAGCGAAAGGCTTCTTGAAGGGAAAGATGTAACTCTGTGAGATGAATTCACAGAACACAGAGCAGTTTCTCAGAAAGCTTCTTTCCAGTTTTGAACGGAAGATAATTCCTTTTTCACCATAGCCCTCTATGGGCTTCCAAATATCGCTTTGCCAATTCCACAAGAACAGCCTTAGCGAAAGGCTTCTTGAAGGGAAAGATGTAACACTGTGAGATGAATTAACAGAACACAGAGCAGTTTCTCAGAAAGCTTCTTTCCAGTTTTGAACGGAAGATATTTCCTTTTTCACCATAGCCCTCTATGGGCTTCCTAATATCCCTTTGCCAATTCCACAAGAACAGCCTTAGCGAAAGGCTTCTTGAAGGGAAAGATGTAGCTCTGTGAGATTAATTAACAGAACACAGAGCAGTTTCTCACAAAGCTTCTTTCCAGTTTTGAACGGAAGATATTTCCTTTTTCACCATAGCCCTCTATGGGCTTCCAAATATCGCTATGCCAATTCCACAAGAACAGCCTTAGCGAAAGGCTTCTTGAAGGGAAAGATGTAACTCTGTGAGATGAATTCAAAGAACACAGAGCAGTTTCTCAGAAAGCTTCTTTCCGGTTTTGAACGGAAGATATTTCCTTTTTCACCATAGCCCTCTATGGGCTTCCAAATATCCCTTTATCAAATCCACAAGAACAGCCTTAGCGAAAGGCTTCTTGAAAGGAAAGATGTAACTCTGTGAGATGAATTCACAGAACACAGAGCAGTTTCTCAGAAAGCTTCTTTCCAGTTTTGAACGGAAGATATTTCCTTTTTCACCATAGCCGTCTATGGGCTTCCAAATATCCCTTTGCCAATTCCTCAAGAACAGCCTTAGCGAAAGGCTTCTTGAAGGGAAAGATGTAACTCTGTGAGATGAATTAACAGAACTCAGAGCAGTTTGTCAGAAAGCTTCTTTCCAGTTTTGAACGGAAGATATTTCCTTTTTCACCATAGCCCTGTATGGGCTTCCAAATATCCCTTTGCCAATTCCACAAGAACAGCCTTAGCGAAAGGCTTCTTGAAGGGAAAGATGTATCTCTGTGAGATGAAATAACAGAACACAGAGCCGTTTCTAAGAAAGCTTCTTTCCAGTTTTGAACGGAAGATATTTCCTTTTTCACCATAGCCCTCTATGGGCTTCCCAATATAACTTTGCCAATTCCACAACAACAGCCTTAGCGAAAGGCTTCTTGAAGGGAAAGATGTAACTGTGTGAGATGAATTCACAGAACACAGAGCAGTTTCTCAGAAAGCTTCTTTCCAGTTTTGAACGGAAGATATTTCCTTTTTCACCTTAGGCCTCTATGGGCTTCCAAATATCCCTTTGTCAATTCCACAAGAACAGCCTTAGCGAAAGGCTTCTTGAAGGGAAAGATGTAACTCTGTGAGATGAATTCACAGAACACAGAGCAGTTTCTCAGAAAGCTTCTTTCCAGTTTTGAACGGAAGATATTTCCTTTTTCACCATAGCCGTCTATGGGCTTCCAAATATCCCTTTGCCAATTCCACAAGAACAGCCTTAGCCAAAGGCTTCTTGAAGGGAAAGATGTAACTCTGTGAGATGAATTAACAGAACACAGAGCAGTTTCTCAGAAAGCTTCTTTCCAGTTTTGAACGGGAGATAATTCCTTTTTCACCATAGCCCTCTATGGGCTTCCAAATATTGCTTTGCCAATTCCACAAGAACAGCCTTAGCGAAAGGCTTCTTGAAGGGAAAGATGTAACTCTGTGAGATGAATTAACAGAACACAGAGCAGTTTCTCAGAAAGATTCTTTCCAGTTTTGAACGGAAGATATTTCCTTTTTTACCATAGGCCTCCATGGGCTTCCAAATATCGCTTTGCCAATTCCACAAGAACAGCCTTAGCGAAAGGCTTCTTGAAGGGAAAGATGTAACTCTGTGAGATGAATTCACAGAACACAGAGCAGTTTCTCAGAAAGCTTCTTTCCAGTTTTGAACGGAAGATATTTCCTTTTTCACCATAGCCCTCTATGGGCTTCCAAATATCCCTTTGCCAATTCCACAAGAACAGCCTTAGGGAAAGGCTTCTTGAAGGGAAAGATGTAACTCTGTGAGATGAATTAACAGAACACAGAGCAGTTTCTCAGAAAGGTTCTTTCCAGTTTTGAACGGAAGATATTTCCTTTTTCACCATAGCCCTCTATGGGCTTCCAAATATCCATTTGCCAATTCCACAAGAACAGCCTTAGCGAAAGGCGTCTTGAAGGGAAAGATATAACTCTGTATGATGAATTAACAGAACACAGAGCAGTTTCTCAGAAAGCTTCTTTCCAGTTTTGAACGGAAGATATTTCCTTTTTCACCATAGCCGTCTATGGGCTTCCAAATATCCCTTTGCCAATTCCTCAAGAACAGCCTTAGCGAAAGGCTTCTTGAAGGGAAAGATGTAACTCTGTGAGATGAATTAACAGAACACAGAGCAGTTTCTCAGAAAGCTTCTTTCCAGTTTTGAACGGAAGATATTTCCTTTTTAACCATAGCCGTCTATGGGCTTCCAAATATCCCTTTGCCAATTCCGCAAGAACAGCCTTAGCGAAAGGCTTCTTGAAGGGAAAGATGTAACTCTGTGAGATGAATTAACAGAACACAGAGCAGTTTCTCAGAAAGCTTCTTTCCAGTTTTGAACGGAAGATATTTCCTTTTTCACCATAGCCCTCTATGGGCTTCAAATATCCCTTTGCCAATTCCACAAGAACAGCCTTAGCAAAAGGCTTCTTGAAGGGAAAGATTAACTCTGTGAGATGAATTAACAGAACGCAGAGCAGTTTCTCAGAAAGCTTCTTTCCAGTTTTGAACGGAAGATATTTCCTTTTTCACCGTAGTCCTCTATGGGCTTCCAAATATCGCTTTGCCAATTCCACAAGAACAGCCTTAGCGAAAGGCTTCTTGAAGGGAAAGATGTAACTCTGTGAGTTGAATTAACAGAACACAGAGCAGTTTCTCAGAAAGCTTCTTTCCAATTTTAAACGGAAGATATTTCCTTTTTCACCATAGCCCTTTAAGGACTTCCAAATATCCCTTTGCCAATTCCACAAGAACTGCCTTAGTGAAAGGCTTCTTCAAGGGAAAGATGTAACTCTCTGAGATGAATTAACAGAACACAGAGCAGTTTCTCAGAAAGCTTCTTTCCGGTTTTGAACGGAAGATATTTCCTTTTTCACCATAGCCCTCTATGGGCTTCCAAATATCCCTTTCTCAAATCCACAAGAACAGCCTTAGCGAAAGGCTTCTTGAAGGGAAAGATGTAACTCTGTGAGATGAATTCACAGAACACAGAGCAGTTTCTCAGAAAGCTTCTTTCCAGTTTTGAACGGAAGATATTTCCTTTTTCACCATAGCCGTCTATGGGCTTCCAAATATCCCTTTGCCAATTCCTCAAGAACAGCCTTAGCGAAAGGCTTCTTGAAGGGAAAGATGTAACTCTGTGAGATGAATTAACAGAACACAGAGCAGTTTCTCAGAAAACTTCTTTCCAGTTTAAAACGGAAGATATTTCCTTTTTCACCTTAGCCCTCTATGGGCTTCCAAATATCCCTTTGCCAATTCCACAAGAACAGCCTTAGCGAAAGGCTTCTTGAAGGGAAACATGTAACTCTGTGAGATGAATTAACAGAACACAGAGCCGTTTCTAAGAAAGCTTCTTTCCAGTTTTGAACGGAAGATATTTCCTTTTTCACCATAGCCCTCTATGGGCTTCCCAATATACCTTTGCCAATTCCAGAACAACAGCCTTAGCGAAAGGTTTCTTGAAGGGAAAGATGTAACTCTGTGAGATGAATTCACAGAACACGGAGCAGTTTCTCAGAAAGCTTCTTTCCAGTTTTCAACGGAAGATATTTCCTTTTTCACCATCGGCCTCTATGGGCTTCCAAATATCCCTTTGCCAATTCCACAAGAACAGCCTTAGCGAAAGGTTTCTTGAAGGGAAAGATGTGACTCTGTGAGATGAATTCACAGAACACAGAGCAGTTTCTCAGAAAGCTTCTTTCCAGTTTTGAACGGAAGATATTTCCTTTTTCACCATAGCCGTCTATGTTCTTCCAAATATCCCTTTGCCAATTCCACAAGAACAGCCTTAGCCAAAGGCTTCTTGAAGGGAAAGATGTAACTATGTGAGATGAATTTACAGAACACAGAGCAGTTTCTCAGAAAGCTTCTTTCCAGTTTTGAACGGAAGATATTTCCTTTTTCACCATAGCCCTCTATGGGCTTCCAAATATCGCTTTGACAATTCCACAAGAACAGCCTTAGCCAAAGGCTTCCTGAAGGGAAAGATGTAACTCTGTGAGATGAATTAACAGTACACAGAGCAGCTTCTCACAAAGCTCCTTTCCAGTTTTGAACGGAAGATATTTCCTTTTTCACCATAGCCCTCTATGGGCTGACAAATATCGCTTTGCCAATTCCACGAGAACAGCCTTAGCGAAAGGCTTCTTGAAGGGAAAGATGTAACTCTGTGAGATGAATTAACAGAACACAGAGCTGTTTCTCAGAAAGCTTCTTTCCAGTTTTGAACGGAAGATATTTCCTTTTTCACCATATCCCTCTATGGGTTTCCAAATATCCCTTTGCCAATTCCACAAGAACAGCCTTAGCGAAAGGCTTCTTGAAGGGAAAGATGTAACTCTGTGAGATGAATTAACAGTACACAGAGCAGTTTCTCAGAAAGCTTCTTTCCAGTTTTGAACGGAACATATTTCCTTTTTCAACATAGCCCTCTATGGGCTTCCAAATATCCCTTTGCCAATTCCACAAGAACAGCCTTAGCGAAAGGCTTCTTGAAGGGAAAGATGTAACTCTGTGAGATGAATTAACAGAACACAGAGCAGTTTCTCACAAAGCTTCTTTCCAGTTTTGAACGGAAGATATTTCCTTTTTCACCATAGCCCTGTATGGGCTTCCAAATATCCCTTTGCCAATTCCACAAGAACAGCCTTAGCGAAAGGCTTCTTGAAGGGAAAGATGTATCTCTGTGAGATGAAATAACAGAACACAGAGCCGTTTCTAAGAAAGCTTCTTTCCAGTTTTGAACGGAAGATATTTCCTTTTTCATCATAGCCCTCTATGGGCTTCCCAATATAACTTTGCCAATTCCACAACAACAGCCTTAGCGAAAGGCTTCTTGAAGGGAAAGATGTAACTCTGTGAGATGAATTAACAGAACACAGAGCATTTTCTCAGAAAGCTTCTTTCCAGTTTTGAACGGAAGATATTTCCTTTTTCACCTTAGGCCTCTATGGGCTTCCAAATATCCCTTTGTCAATTCCACAAGAACAGCCTTAGCGAAAGGCTTCTTGAAGGGAAAGATGTAACTCTGTGAGATGAATTCACAGAACACAGAGCAGTTTCTCAGAAAGCTTCTTTCCAGTTTTGAACGGAAGATAATTCCTTTTTCACCATAGCCCTCTATGGGCTTCCAAATATCGCTTTGCCAATTCCACAAGAACAGCCTTAGCGAAAGGCTTCTTGAAGGGAAAGATGTAACTCTGTGAGATGAATTAACAGAACACAGAGCAGTTTCTCAGAAAGCTTCTTTCCAGTTTTGAACGGAAGATATTTCCTTTTTCACCATAGCCCTCTATGGGCTTCCTAATATCCCTTTGCCAATTCCACAAGAACAGCCTTAGCGAAAGGCTTCTTGAAGGGAAAGATGTAGCTCTGTGAGATTAATTAACAGAACACAGAGCAGTTTCTCAGAAAGCTTCTTTCCAGTTTTGAACGGAAGATATTTCCTTTTTCACCATAGCCCTCTATGGGCTTCCAAATATCGCTATGCCAATTCCACAAGAACAGCCTTAGCGAAAGGCTTCTTGAAGGGAAAGATGTAACTCTGTGAGATGAATTCACAGAACACAGAGCAGTTTCTCAGAAAGCTTCTTTCCGGTTTTGAACGGAAGATATTTCCTTTTTCACCATAGCCCTCTATGGGCTTCCAAATATCCCTTTATCAAATCCACAAGAACAGCCTTAGCGAAAGGCTTCTTGAAGGGAAAGATGTAACTCTGTGAGATGAATTCACAGAACACAGAGCAGTTTCTCAGAAAGCTTCTTTCCAGTTTTGAACGGAAGATATTTCCTTTTTCACCATAGCCGTCTATGGGCTTCCAAATATCCCTTTGCCAATTCCTCAAGAACAGCCTTAGCGAAAGGCTTCTTGAAGGGAAAGATGTAACTCTGTGAGATGAATTAACAGAACTCAGAGCAGTTTGTCACAAAGCTTCTTTCCAGTTTTGAACGGAAGATATTTCCTTTTTCACCATAGCCCTCTATGGGCTTCCAAATATCCCTTTGCCAATTCCACAAGAACAGCCTTAGCGAAAGGCTTCTTGAAGGGAAAGATGTATCTCTGTGAGATGAAATAACAGAACACAGAGCCGTTTCTAAGAAAGCTTCTTTCCAGTTTTGAACGGAAGATATTTCCTTTTTCACCATAGCCCTCTATGGGCTTCCCAATATAACTTTGCCAATTCCACAACAACAGCCTTAGCGAAAGGCTTCTTGAAGGGAAAGATGTAACTCTGTGAGATGAATTCACAGAACACAGAGCAGTTTCTCAGAAAGCTTCTTTCCAGTTTTGAACGGAAGATATTTCCTTTTTCACCTTAGGCCTCTATGGGCTTCCAAATATCCCTTTGTCAATTCCACAAGAACAGCCTTAGCGAAAGGCTTCTTGAAGGGAAAGATGTAACTCTGTGAGATGAATTCACAGAACACAGAGCAGTTTCTCAGAAAGCTTCTTTCCAGTTTTGAACGGAAGATATTTCCTTTTTCACCATAGCCGTCTATGGGCTTCCAAATATCCCTTTGCCAATTCCACAAGAACAGCCTTAGCCAAAGGCTTCTTGAAGGGAAAGATGTAACTCTGTGAGATGAATTAACAGAACACAGAGCAGTTTCTCAGAAAACTTCTTTCCAGTTTTGAACGGAAGATAATTCCTTTTTCACCATAGCCCTCTATGGGCTTCCAAATATTGCTTTGCCAATTCCACAAGAACAGCCTTAGCGAAAGGCTTCTTGAAGGGAAAGATGTAACTCTGTGAGATGAATTAACAGAACACAGAGCAGTTTCTCAGAAAGCTTCTTTCCAGTTTTGAACGGAAGATATTTCCTTTTTCACCATAGCCCTCTATGGGCTTCCAAATATCGCTATGCCAATTCCACAAGAACAGCCTTAGCGAAAGGCTTCTTGAAGGGAAAGATGTAACTCTGTGAGATGAATTAACAGAACACAGAGCATTTTCTCAGAAAGCTTCTTTCCAGTTTTGAACGGAAGATATTTCCTTTTTCACCATAGCCCTCTATGGGCTTCCAAATATCCCTTTGCCAATTCCACAAGAACAGCCTTAGCGAAAGGCTTCTTGAAGGGAACGATGTAACTCTGTGAGATGAATTAACAGAACACAGAGCAGTTTCTCAGAAAGCTTCTTTCCAGTTTTGAACGGAAGATATTTCCTTTTTCACCATAGCCCTCTATGGGCTTCCAAATATCCCTTTGCCAATTCCACAAGAACAGCCTTAGCGAAAGGCTTCTTGAAGGGAAAGATGTAACTCTGTGTGATGAATTCACAGAACACAGAGCAGTTTCTCAGAAAGCTTCTTTCCAGTTTTGAACGGAAGATATTTCCTTTTTTACCATAGGCCTCCATGGGCTTCCAAATATCCCTTTGCCAATTCCACAAGAACAGCCTTAGCGAAAGGCTTCTTGAAGGGAAAGATGTAACTCTGTGAGATGAATTCACAGAACACAGAGCAGTTTCTCAGAAAGCTTCTTTCCAGTTTTGAACGGAAGATATTTCCTTTTTCACCGTAGCCCTCTATGGGCTTCCAAATATCCCTTTGCCAATTCCACAAGAACAGCCTTAGGGAAAGGCTTCTTGAAGGGAAAGATGTAACTCTGTGAGATGAATTAACAGAACACAGAGCAGTTTCTCAGAAAGGTTCTTTCCAGTTTTGAACGGAAGATATTTCCTTTTTCACCATAGCCCTCTATGGGCTTCCAAATATCCATTTGCCAATTCCACAAGAACAGCCTTAGCGAAAGGCGTCTTGAAGGGAAAGATATAACTCTGTATGATGAATTAACAGAACACAGAGCAGTTTCTCAGAAAGCTTCTTTCCAGTTTTGAACGGAAGATATTTCCTTTTTCACCATAGCCGTCTATGGGCTTCCAAATATCCCTTTGCCAATTCCTCAAGAACAGCCTTAGCGAAAGGCTTCTTGAAGGGAAAGATGTAACTCTGTGAGATGAATTAACAGAACACAGAGCAGTTTCTCAGAAAGCTTCTTTCCAGTTTTGAACGGAAGATATTTCCTTTTTAACCATAGCCGTCTATGGGCTTCCAAATATCCCTTTGCCAATTCCGCAAGAACAGCCTTAGCGAAAGGCTTCTTGAAGGGAAAGATGTAACTCTGTGAGATGAATTAACAGAACACAGAGCAGTTTCTCAGAAAGCTTCTTTCCAGTTTTGAACGGAAGATATTTCCTTTTTCACCATAGCCCTCTATGGGCTTCAAATATCCCTTTGCCAATTCCACAAGAACAGCCTTAGCAAAAGGCTTCTTGAAGGGAAAGATTAACTCTGTGAGATGAATTAACAGAACGCAGAGCAGTTTCTCAGAAAGCTTCTTTCCAGTTTTGAACGGAAGATATTTCCTTTTTCACCGTAGTCCTCTATGGGCTTCCAAATATCGCTTTGCCAATTCCACAAGAACAGCCTTAGCGAAAGGCTTCTTGAAGGGAAAGATGTAACTCTGTGAGTTGAATTAACAGAACACAGAGCAGTTTCTCAGAAAGCTTCTTTCCAATTTTAAACGGAAGATATTTCCTTTTTCACCATAGCCCTTTAAGGACTTCCAAATATCCCTTTGCCAATTCCACAAGAACTGCCTTAGTGAAAGGCTTCTTCAAGGGAAAGATGTAACTCTGTGAGATGAATTAACAGAACACAGAGCAGTTTCTCAGAAAGCTTCTTTCCGGTTTTGAACGGAAGATATTTCCTTTTTCACCATAGCCCTCTATGGGCTTCCAAATATCCCTTTCTCAAATCCACAAGAACAGCCTTAGCGAAAGGCTTCTTGAAGGGAAAGATGTAACTCTGTGAGATGAATTCACAGAACACAGAGCAGTTTCTCAGAAAGCTTCTTTCCAGTTTTGAACGGAAGATATTTCCTTTTTCACCATAGCCGTCTATGGGCTTCCAAATATCCCTTTGCCAATTCCTCAAGAACAGCCTTAGCGAAAGGCTTCTTGAAGGGAAAGATGTAACTCTGTGAGATGAATTAACAGAACACAGAGCAGTTTCTCAGAAAACTTCTTTCCAGTTTAAAACGGAAGATATTTCCTTTTTCACCTTAGCCCTCTATGGGCTTCCAAATATCCCTTTGCCAATTCCACAAGAACAGCCTTAGCGAAAGGCTTCTTGAAGGGAAACATGTAACTCTGTGAGATGAATTAACAGAACACAGAGCCGTTTCTAAGAAAGCTTCTTTCCAGTTTTGAACGGAAGATATTTCCTTTTTCACCATAGCCCTCTATGGGCTTCCCAATATACCTTTGCCAATTCCAGAACAACAGCCTTAGCGAAAGGTTTCTTGAAGGGAAAGATGTAACTCTGTGAGATGAATTCACAGAACACGGAGCAGTTTCTCAGAAAGCTTCTTTCCAGTTTTCAACGGAAGATATTTCCTTTTTCACCATCGGCCTCTATGGGCTTCCAAATATCCCTTTGCCAATTCCACAAGAACAGCCTTAGCGAAAGGTTTCTTGAAGGGAAAGATGTGACTCTGTGAGATGAATTCACAGAACACAGAGCAGTTTCTCAGAAAGCTTCTTTCCAGTTTTGAACGGAAGATATTTCCTTTTTCACCATAGCCGTCTATGTTCTTCCAAATATCCCTTTGCCAATTCCACAAGAACAGCCTTAGCCAAAGGCTTCTTGAAGGGAAAGATGTAACTATGTGAGATGAATTAACAGAACACAGAGCAGTTTCTCAGAAAGCTTCTTTCCAGTTTTGAACGGAAGATATTTCCTTTTTCACCATAGCCCTCTATGGGCTTCCAAATATCGCTTTGACAATTCCACAAGAACAGCCTTAGCCAAAGGCTTCCTGAAGGGAAAGATGTAACTCTGTGAGATGAATTAACAGAACACAGAGCAGCTTCTCACAAAGCTCCTTTCCAGTTTTGAACGGAAGATATTTCCTTTTTCACCATAGCCCTCTATGGGCTGACAAATATCGCTTTGCCAATTCCACGAGAACAGCCTTAGCGAAAGGCTTCTTGAAGGGAAAGATGTAACTCTGTGAGATGAATTAACAGAACACAGAGCTGTTTCTCAGAAAGCTTCTTTCCAGTTTTGAACGGAAGATATTTCCTTTTTCACCATATCCCTCTATGGGTTTCCAAATATCCCTTTGCCAATTCCACAAGAACAGCCTTAGCGAAAGGCTTCTTGAAGGGAAAGATGTAACTCTGTGAGATGAATTAACAGTACACAGAGCAGTTTCTCAGAAAGCTTCTTTCCAGTTTTGAACGGAACATATTTCCTTTTTCAACATAGCCCTCTAAGGGCTTCCAAATATCCCTTTGCCAATTCCACAAGAACAGCCTTAGCGAAAGGCTTCTTGAAGGGAAAGATGTAACTCTGTGAGATGAATTAACAGAACACAGAGCAGTTTCTCACAAAGCTTCTTTCCAGTTTTGAACGGAAGATATTTCCTTTTTCACCATAGCCCTCTATGGGCTTCCAAATATCGCTTTGCCAATTCCACAAGAACAGCCTTAGCGAAAGGCTTCTTGAAGGGAAAGATGTAACGCTGTGAGATGAATTAACAGAACACAGAGCAGTTTCTCAGAAAGCTTCTTTCCGGTTTTGAACGGAAGATATTTCCTTTTTCACCATAGCCGTCTATGGGCTTCCAAATATCCCTTTATCAAATCCACAAGAACAGCCTTAGCGAAAGGCTTCTTGAAGGGAAAGATGTAACTCTGTGAGATGAATTCACAGAACACAGAGCAGTTTCTCAGAAAGCTTCTTTCCAGTTTTGAACGGAAGATATTTCCTTTTTCACCATAGCCGTCTATGGGCTTCCAAATATCCCTTTGCCAATTCCTCAAGAACAGCCTTAGCGAAAGGCTTCTTGAAGGGAAAGATGTAACTCTGTGAGATGAATTAACAGAACTCAGAGCAGTTTGTCACAAAGCTTCTTTCCAGTTTTGAACGGAAGATATTTCCTTTTTCACCATAGCCCTGTATGGGCTTCCAAATATCCCTTTGCCAATTCCACAAGAACAGCCTTAGCGAAAGGCTTCTTGAAGGGAAAGATGTATCTCTGTGAGATGAAATAACAGAACACAGAGCCGTTTCTAAGAAAGCTTCTTTCCAGTTTTGAACGGAAGATATTTCCTTTTTCACCATAGCCCTCTATGGGCTTCCCAATATAACTTTGCCAATTCCACAACAACAGCCTTAGCGAAAGGCTTCTTGAAGGGAAAGATGTAGCTCTGTGAGATGAATTCACAGAACACAGAGCAGTTTCTCAGAAAGCTTCTTTCCAGTTTTGAACGGAAGATATTTCCTTTTTCACCTTAGGCCTCTATGGGCTTCCAAATATCCCTTTGTCAATTCCACAAGAACAGCCTTAGCGAAAGGCTTCTTGAAGGGAAAGATGTAACTCTGTGAGATGAATTCACAGAACACAGAGCAGTTTCTCAGAAAGCTTCTTTCCAGTTTTGAACGGAAGATATTTCCTTTTTCACCATAGCCGTCTATGGGCTTCCAAATATCCCTTTGCCAATTCCACAAGAACAGCGTTAGCGAAAGGCTTCTTGAAGGGAAAGATGTAACTCTGTGAGATGAATTAACAGAACACAGAGCAGTTTCTCAGAAAGCTTCTTTCCAGTTTTGAACGGAAGATAATTCCTTTTTCACCATAGCCCTCTATGGGCTTCCAAATATCCCTTTGCCAATTCCACAAGAACAGCCTTAGCGAAAGGCTTCTTGAAGGGAAAGATGTAGCTCTGTGAGATTAATTAACAGAACACAGAGCAGTTTCTCACAAAGCTTCTTTCCAGTTTTGAACGGAAGATATTTCCTTTTTCACCATAGCCCTCTATGGGCTTCCAAATATCGCTATGCCAATTCCACAAGAACAGCCTTAGCGAAAGGCTTCTTGAAGGGAAAGATGTAACTCTGTGAGATGAATTAACAGAACACAGAGCATTTTCTCAGAAAGCTTCTTTCCAGTTTTGAACGGAAGATATTTCCTTTTTCACCATAGCCCTCTATGGGCTTCCAAATATCCCTTTGCCAATTCCACAAGAACAGCCTTAGCGAAAGGCTTCTTGAAGGGAACGATGTAACTCTGTGAGATGAATTCACAGAACACAGAGCAGTTTCTCAGAAAGCTTCTTTCCAGTTTTGAACGGAAGATATTTCCTTTTTCACCATAGCCCTCTATGGGCTTCCAAATATCCCTTTGCCAATTCCACAAGAACAGCCTTAGCGAAAGGCTTCTTGAAGGGAAAGATGTAACTCTGTGAGATGAATTCACAGAACACAGAGCAGTTTCTCAGAAAGCTTCTTTCCAGTTTTGAACGGAAGATATTTCCTTTTTTACCATAGGCCTCCATGGGCTTCCAAATATCCCTTTGCCAATTCCACAAGAACAGCCTTAGCGAAAGGCTTCTTGAAGGGAAAGATGTAACTCTGTGAGATGAATTCACAGAACACAGAGCAGTTTCTCAGAAAGCTTCTTTCCAGTTTTGAACGGAAGATATTTCCTTTTTCACCATAGCCCTCTATGGGCTTCCAAATATCCCTTTGCCAATTCCACAAGAACAGCCTTAGGGAAAGGCTTCTTGAAGGGAAAGATGTAACTCTGTGAGATGAATTAACAGAACACAGAGCAGTTTCTCAGAAAGGTTCTTTCCAGTTTTGAACGGAAGATATTTCCTTTTTCACCATAGCCCTCTATGGGCTTCCAAATATCCATTTGCCAATTCCACAAGAACAGCCTTAGCGAAAGGCGTCTTGAAGGGAAAGATATAACTCTGTGAGATGAATTAACAGAACACAGAGCAGTTTCTCAGAAAGCTTCTTTCCAGTTTTGAACGGAAGATATTTCCTTTTTCACCATAGCCGTCTTTGGGCTTCCAAATATCCCTTTGCCAATTCCTCAAGAACAGCCTTAGCGAAAGGCTTCTTGAAGGGAAAGATGTAACTCTGTGAGATGAATTAACAGAACACAGAGCAGTTTCTCAGAAAGCTTCTTTCCAGTTTTGAACGGAAGATATTTCCTTTTTAACCATAGCCGTCTATGGGCTTCCAAATATCCCTTTGCCAATTCCGCAAGAACAGCCTTAGCGAAAGGCTTCTTGAAGGGAAAGATGTAACTCTGTGAGATGAATTAACAGAACACAGAGCAGTTTCTCAGGAAGCTTCTTTCCAGTTTTGAACGGAAGATATTTCCTTTTTCACCATAGCCCTCTAAGGGCTTCAAATATCCCTTTGCCAATTCCACAAGAACAGCCTTAGCGAAAGGTTTCTTGAAGGGAAAGATGTGACTCTGTGAGATGAATTCACAGAACACAGAGCAGTTTCTCAGAAAGCTTCTTTCCAGTTTTGAACGGAAGATATTTCCTTTTTCACCATAGCCGTCTATGTTCTTCCAAATATCCCTTTGCCAATTCCACAAGAACAGCCTTAGCCAAAGGCTTCTTGAAGGGAAAGATGTAACTATGTGAGATGAATTAACAGAACACAGAGCAGTTTCTCAGAAAGCTTCTTTCCAGTTTTGAACGGAAGATATTTCCTTTTTCACCATAGCCCTCTATGGGCTTCCAAATATCGCTTTGACAATTCCACAAGAACAGCCTTAGCCAAAGGCTTCCTGAAGGGAAAGATGTAACTCTGTGAGATGAATTAACAGAACACAGAGCAGCTTCTCACAAAGCTCCTTTCCAGTTTTGACGGAAGATATTTCCTTTTTCACCATAGCCCTCTATGGGCTGACAAATATCGCTTTGCCAATTCCACGAGAACAGCCTTAGCGAAAGGCTTCTTGAAGGGAAAGATGTAACTCTGTGAGATGAATTAACAGAAC
The DNA here is from genome assembly GCF_047675955.1 of Chlorocebus sabaeus. Taxonomy (NCBI): domain Eukaryota; kingdom Metazoa; phylum Chordata; class Mammalia; order Primates; family Cercopithecidae; genus Chlorocebus; species Chlorocebus sabaeus. Next base: position 682,857 of record NW_027327013.1, on the reverse strand, counting down.
ACAGAGCTGTTTCTCAGAAAGCTTCTTTCCAGTTTTGAACGGAAGATATTTCCTTTTTCACCATATCCCTCTATGGGTTTCCAAATATCCCTTTGCCAATTCCACAAGAACAGCCTTAGCGAAAGGCTTCTTGAAGGGAAAGATGTAACTCTGTGAGATGAATTAACAGTACACAGAGCAGTTTCTCAGAAAGCTTCTTTCCAGTTTTGAACGGAACATATTTCCTTTTTCAACATAGCCCTCTAAGGGCTTCCAAATATCCCTTTGCCAATTCCACAAGAACAGCCTTAGCGAAAGGCTTCTTGAAGGGAAAGATGTAACTCTGTGAGATGAATTAACAGAACACAGAGCAGTTTCTCACAAAGCTTCTTTCCAGTTTTGAACGGAAGATATTTCCTTTTTCACCATAGCCCTCTATGGGCTTCCAAATATCGCTTTGCCAATTCCACAAGAACAGCCTTAGCGAAAGGCTTCTTGAAGGGAAAGATGTAACGCTGTGAGATGAATTAACAGAACACAGAGCAGTTTCTCAGAAAGCTTCTTTCCGGTTTTGAACGGAAGATATTTCCTTTTTCACCATAGCCGTCTATGGGCTTCCAAATATCCCTTTATCAAATCCACAAGAACAGCCTTAGCGAAAGGCTTCTTGAAGGGAAAGATGTAACTCTGTGAGATGAATTCACAGAACACAGAGCAGTTTCTCAGAAAGCTTCTTTCCAGTTTTGAACGGAAGATATTTCCTTTTTCACCATAGCCGTCTATGGGCTTCCAAATATCCCTTTGCCAATTCCTCAAGAACAGCCTTAGCGAAAGGCTTCTTGAAGGGAAAGATGTAACTCTGTGAGATGAATTAACAGAACTCAGAGCAGTTTGTCACAAAGCTTCTTTCCAGTTTTGAACGGAAGATATTTCCTTTTTCACCATAGCCCTGTATGGGCTTCCAAATATCCCTTTGCCAATTCCACAAGAACAGCCTTAGCGAAAGGCTTCTTGAAGGGAAAGATGTATCTCTGTGAGATGAAATAACAGAACACAGAGCCGTTTCTAAGAAAGCTTCTTTCCAGTTTTGAACGGAAGATATTTCCTTTTTCACCATAGCCCTCTATGGGCTTCCCAATATAACTTTGCCAATTCCACAACAACAGCCTTAGCGAAAGGCTTCTTGAAGGGAAAGATGTAGCTCTGTGAGATGAATTCACAGAACACAGAGCAGTTTCTCAGAAAGCTTCTTTCCAGTTTTGAACGGAAGATATTTCCTTTTTCACCTTAGGCCTCTATGGGCTTCCAAATATCCCTTTGTCAATTCCACAAGAACAGCCTTAGCGAAAGGCTTCTTGAAGGGAAAGATGTAACTCTGTGAGATGAATTCACAGAACACAGAGCAGTTTCTCAGAAAGCTTCTTTCCAGTTTTGAACGGAAGATATTTCCTTTTTCACCATAGCCGTCTATGGGCTTCCAAATATCCCTTTGCCAATTCCACAAGAACAGCGTTAGCGAAAGGCTTCTTGAAGGGAAAGATGTAACTCTGTGAGATGAATTAACAGAACACAGAGCAGTTTCTCAGAAAGCTTCTTTCCAGTTTTGAACGGAAGATAATTCCTTTTTCACCATAGCCCTCTATGGGCTTCCAAATATCCCTTTGCCAATTCCACAAGAACAGCCTTAGCGAAAGGCTTCTTGAAGGGAAAGATGTAGCTCTGTGAGATTAATTAACAGAACACAGAGCAGTTTCTCACAAAGCTTCTTTCCAGTTTTGAACGGAAGATATTTCCTTTTTCACCATAGCCCTCTATGGGCTTCCAAATATCGCTATGCCAATTCCACAAGAACAGCCTTAGCGAAAGGCTTCTTGAAGGGAAAGATGTAACTCTGTGAGATGAATTAACAGAACACAGAGCATTTTCTCAGAAAGCTTCTTTCCAGTTTTGAACGGAAGATATTTCCTTTTTCACCATAGCCCTCTATGGGCTTCCAAATATCCCTTTGCCAATTCCACAAGAACAGCCTTAGCGAAAGGCTTCTTGAAGGGAACGATGTAACTCTGTGAGATGAATTCACAGAACACAGAGCAGTTTCTCAGAAAGCTTCTTTCCAGTTTTGAACGGAAGATATTTCCTTTTTCACCATAGCCCTCTATGGGCTTCCAAATATCCCTTTGCCAATTCCACAAGAACAGCCTTAGCGAAAGGCTTCTTGAAGGGAAAGATGTAACTCTGTGAGATGAATTCACAGAACACAGAGCAGTTTCTCAGAAAGCTTCTTTCCAGTTTTGAACGGAAGATATTTCCTTTTTTACCATAGGCCTCCATGGGCTTCCAAATATCCCTTTGCCAATTCCACAAGAACAGCCTTAGCGAAAGGCTTCTTGAAGGGAAAGATGTAACTCTGTGAGATGAATTCACAGAACACAGAGCAGTTTCTCAGAAAGCTTCTTTCCAGTTTTGAACGGAAGATATTTCCTTTTTCACCATAGCCCTCTATGGGCTTCCAAATATCCCTTTGCCAATTCCACAAGAACAGCCTTAGGGAAAGGCTTCTTGAAGGGAAAGATGTAACTCTGTGAGATGAATTAACAGAACACAGAGCAGTTTCTCAGAAAGGTTCTTTCCAGTTTTGAACGGAAGATATTTCCTTTTTCACCATAGCCCTCTATGGGCTTCCAAATATCCATTTGCCAATTCCACAAGAACAGCCTTAGCGAAAGGCGTCTTGAAGGGAAAGATATAACTCTGTGAGATGAATTAACAGAACACAGAGCAGTTTCTCAGAAAGCTTCTTTCCAGTTTTGAACGGAAGATATTTCCTTTTTCACCATAGCCGTCTTTGGGCTTCCAAATATCCCTTTGCCAATTCCTCAAGAACAGCCTTAGCGAAAGGCTTCTTGAAGGGAAAGATGTAACTCTGTGAGATGAATTAACAGAACACAGAGCAGTTTCTCAGAAAGCTTCTTTCCAGTTTTGAACGGAAGATATTTCCTTTTTAACCATAGCCGTCTATGGGCTTCCAAATATCCCTTTGCCAATTCCGCAAGAACAGCCTTAGCGAAAGGCTTCTTGAAGGGAAAGATGTAACTCTGTGAGATGAATTAACAGAACACAGAGCAGTTTCTCAGGAAGCTTCTTTCCAGTTTTGAACGGAAGATATTTCCTTTTTCACCATAGCCCTCTAAGGGCTTCAAATATCCCTTTGCCAATTCCACAAGAACAGCCTTAGCAAAAGGCTTCTTGAAGGGAAAGATTAACTCTGTGAGATGAATTAACAGAACGCAGAGCAGTTTCTCAGAAAGCTTCTTTCCAGTTTTGAACGGAAGATATTTCCTTTTTCACCGTAGTCCTCTATGGGCTTCCAAATATCGCTTTGCCAATTCCACAAGAACAGCCTTAGCGAAAGGCTTCTTGAAGGGAAAGATGTAACTCTGTGAGTTGAATTAACAGAACACAGAGCAGTTTCTCAGAAAGCTTCTTTCCAATTTTAAACGGAAGATATTTCCTTTTTCACCATAGCCCTTTAAGGACTTACAAATATCCCTTTGCCAATTCCACAAGAACTGCCTTAGTGAAAGGCTTCTTCAAGGGAAAGATGTAACTCTGTGAGATGAATTAACAGAACACAGAGCAGTTTCTCAGAAAGCTTCTTTCCGGTTTTGAACGGAAGATATTTCCTTTTTCACCATAGCCCTCTATGGGCTTCCAAATATCCCTTTCTCAAATCCACAAGAACAGCCTTAGCGAAAGGCTTCTTGAAGGGAAAGATGTAACTCTGTGAGATGAATTCACAGAACACAGAGCAGTTTCTCAGAAAGCTTCTTTCCAGTTTTGAACGGAAGATATTTCCTTTTTCACCATAGCCGTCTATGGGCTTCCAAATATCCCTTTGCCAATTCCTCAAGAACAGCCTTAGCGAAAGGCTTCTTGAAGGGAAAGATGTAACTCTGTGAGATGAATTAACAGAACACAGAGCAGTTTCTCAGAAAACTTCTTTCCAGTTTAAAACGGAAGATATTTCCTTTTTCACCTTAGGCCTCTATGGGCTTCCAAATATCCCTTTGCCAATTCCACAAGAACAGCCTTAGCGAAAGGCTTCTTGAAGGGAAAGATGTAACTCTGTGAGATGAATTCACAGAACACAGAGCAGTTTCTCAGAAAGCTTCTTTCCAGTTTTGAACGGAAGATAATTCCTTTTTCACCATAGCCCTCTATGGGCTTCCAAATATCGCTTTGCCAATTCCACAAGAACAGCCTTAGCGAAAGGCTTCTTGAAGGGAAAGATGTAACTCTGTGAGATGAATTAACAGAACACAGAGCAGTTTCTCAGAAAGCTTCTTTCCAGTTTTGAACGGAAGATATTTCCTTTTTCACCATAGCCCTCTATGGGCTTCCAAATATCCCTTTGCCAATTCCACAAGAACAGCCTTAGCGAAAGGCTTCTTGAAGGGAAAGATGTAGCTCTGTGAGATTAATTAACAGAACACAGAGCAGTTTCTCACAAAGCTTCTTTCCACTTTTGAACGGAAGATATTTCCTTTTTCACCATAGCCCTCTATGGGCTTCCAAATATCGCTATGCCAATTCCACAAGAACAGCCTTAGCGAAAGGCTTCTTGAAGGGAAAGATGTAACTCTGTGAGATGAATTCACAGAACACAGAGCAGTTTCTCAGAAAGCTTCTTTCCGGTTTTGAACGGAAGATATTTCCTTTTTCACCATAGCCCTCTATGGGCTTCCAAATATCCCTTTATCAAATCCACAAGAACAGCCTTAGCGAAAGGCTTCTTGAAGGGAAAGATGTAACTCTGTGAGATGAATTCACAGAACACAGAGCAGTTTCTCAGAAAGCTTCTTTCCAGTTTTGAACGGAAGATATTTCCTTTTTCACCATAGCCGTCTATGGGCTTCCAAATATCCCTTTGCCAATTCCTCAAGAACAGCGTTAGCGAAAGGCTTCTTGAAGGGAAAGATGTAACTCTGTGAGATGAATTAACAGAACTCAGAGCAGTTTGTCACAAAGCTTCTTTCCAGTTTTGAACGGAAGATATTTCCTTTTTCACCATAGCCCTGTATGGGCTTCCAAATATCCCTTTGCCAATTCCACAAGAACAGCCTTAGCGAAAGGCTTCTTGAAGGGAAAGATGTATCTCTGTGAGATGAAATAACAGAACACAGAGCCGTTTCTAAGAAAGCTTCTTTCCAGTTTTGAACGGAAGATATTTCCTTTTTCACCATAGCCCTCTATGGGCTTCCCAATATAACTTTGCCAATTCCACAACAACAGCCTTAGCGAAAGGCTTCTTGAAGGGAAAGATGTAACTCTGTGAGATGAATTCACAGAACACAGAGCAGTTTCTCAGAAAGCTTCTTTCCAGTTTTGAACGGAAGATATTTCCTTTTTCACCTTAGGCCTCTATGGGCTTCCAAATATCCCTTTCTCAATTCCACAAGAACAGCCTTAGCGAAAGGCTTCTTGAAGGGAAAGATGTAACTCTGTGAGATGAATTCACAGAACACAGAGCAGTTTCTCAGAAAGCTTCTTTCCAGTTTTGAACGGAAGATATTTCCTTTTTCACCATAGCCGTCTATGGGCTTCCAAATATCCCTTTGCCAATTCCACAAGAACAGCCTTAGCCAAAGGCTTCTTGAAGGGAAAGATGTAACTCTGTGAGATGAATTAACAGAACACAGAGCAGTTTCTCAGAAAGCTTCTTTCCAGTTTTGAACGGAAGATAATTCCTTTTTCACCATAGCCCTCTATGGGTTTCCAAATATTGCTTTGCCAATTCCACAAGAACAGCCTTAGCGAAAGGCTTCTTGAAGGGAAAGATATAACTCTGTGAGATGAATTAACAGAACACAGAGCAGTTTCTCAGGAAGCTTCTTTCCAGTTTTGAACGGAAGATAGTTCCTTTTTCACCGTAGCCCTGTATGGGCTTCCAAATATCCCTTTGCCAATTCCACAAGAACAGCCTTAGCGAAAGGCTCCTTGAAGGGAACGATGTAACTCTGTGAGATGAATTAACAGAACACAGAGCAGTTTCTCAGAAAGCTTCTTTCCAGTTTTGAACGGAAGATATTTCCTTTTTCACCATAGCCCTCTATGGGCTTCCAAATATCCCTTTGCCAATTCCACAAGAACAGCCTTAGCGAAAGGCTTCTTGAAGGGAAAGATGTAACTCTGTGAGATGAATTCACAGAACACAGAGCAGTTTCTCAGAAAGCTTCTTTCCAGTTTTGAACGGAAGATATTTCCTTTTTTACCATAGGCCTCCATGGGCTTCCAAATATCCCTTTGCCAATTCCACAAGAACAGCCTTAGCGAAAGGCTTCTTGAAGGGAAAGATGTAACTCTGTGAGATGAATTCACAGAACACAGAGCAGTTTCTCAGAAAGCTTCTTTCCAGTTTTGAACGGAAGATATTTCCTTTTTCACCATAGCCCTCTATGGGCTTCCAAATATCCCTTTGCCAATTCCACAAGAACAGCCTTAGGGAAAGGCTTCTTGAAGGGAAAGATGTAACTCTGTGAGATGAATTAACAGAACACAGAGCAGTTTCTCAGAAAGGTTCTTTCCAGTTTTGAACGGAAGATATTTCCTTTTTCACCATAGCCCTCTATGGGCTTCCAAATATCCATTTGCCAATTCCACAAGAACAGCCTTAGCGAAAGGCGTCTTGAAGGGAAAGATATAACTCTGTGAGATGAATTAACAGAACACAGAGCAGTTTCTCAGAAAGCTTCTTTCCAGTTTTGAACGGAAGATATTTCCTTTTTCACCATAGCCGTCTATGGGCTTCCAAATATCCCTTTGCCAATTCCTCAAGAACAGCCTTAGCGAAAGGCTTCTTGAAGGGAAAGATGTAACTCTGTGAGATGAATTAACAGAACACAGAGCAGTTTCTCAGAAAGCTTCTTTCCAGTTTTGAACGGAAGATATTTCCTTTTTCACCATAGCCCTCTATGGGCTTCCTAATATCCCTTTGCCAATTCCACAAGAACAGCCTTAGCGAAAGGCTTCTTGAAGGGAAAGATGTAGCTCTGTGAGATTAATTAACAGAACACAGAGCAGTTTCTCAGAAAGCTTCTTTCCAGTTTTGAACGGAAGATATTTCCTTTTTCACCATAGCCCTCTATGGGCTTCCAAATATCGCTATGCCAATTCCACAAGAACAGCCTTAGCGAAAGGCTTCTTGAAGGGAAAGATGTAACTCTGTGAGATGAATTCACAGAACACAGAGCAGTTTCTCAGAAAGCTTCTTTCCGGTTTTGAACGGAAGATATTTCCTTTTTCACCATAGCCCTCTATGGGCTTCCAAATATCCCTTTATCAAATCCACAAGAACAGCCTTAGCGAAAGGCTTCTTGAAGGGAAAGATGTAACTCTGTGAGATGAATTCACAGAACACAGAGCAGTTTCTCAGAAAGCTTCTTTCCAGTTTTGAACGGAAGATATTTCCTTTTTCACCATAGCCGTCTATGGGCTTCCAAATATCCCTTTGCCAATTCCTCAAGAACAGCCTTAGCGAAAGGCTTCTTGAAGGGAAAGATGTAACTCTGTGAGATGAATTAACAGAACTCAGAGCAGTTTGTCACAAAGCTTCTTTCCAGTTTTGAACGGAAGATATTTCCTTTTTCACCATAGCCCTCTATGGGCTTCCAAATATCCCTTTGCCAATTCCACAAGAACAGCCTTAGCGAAAGGCTTCTTGAAGGGAAAGATGTATCTCTGTGAGATGAAATAACAGAACACAGAGCCGTTTCTAAGAAAGCTTCTTTCCAGTTTTGAACGGAAGATATTTCCTTTTTCACCATAGCCCTCTATGGGCTTCCCAATATAACTTTGCCAATTCCACAACAACAGCCTTAGCGAAAGGCTTCTTGAAGGGAAAGATGTAACTCTGTGAGATGAATTCACAGAACACAGAGCAGTTTCTCAGAAAGCTTCTTTCCAGTTTTGAACGGAAGATATTTCCTTTTTCACCTTAGGCCTCTATGGGCTTCCAAATATCCCTTTGTCAATTCCACAAGAACAGCCTTAGCGAAAGGCTTCTTGAAGGGAAAGATGTAACTCTGTGAGATGAATTCACAGAACACAGAGCAGTTTCTCAGAAAGCTTCTTTCCAGTTTTGAACGGAAGATATTTCCTTTTTCACCATAGCCGTCTATGGGCTTCCAAATATCCCTTTGCCAATTCCACAAGAACAGCCTTAGCCAAAGGCTTCTTGAAGGGAAATATGTAACTCTGTGAGATGAATTAACAGAACACAGAGCAGTTTCTCAGAAAACTTCTTTCCAGTTTTGAACGGAAGATAATTCCTTTTTCACCATAGCCCTCTATGGGCTTCCAAATATTGCTTTGCCAATTCCACAAGAACAGCCTTAGCGAAAGGCTTCTTGAAGGGAAAGATGTAACTCTGTGAGATGAATTAACAGAACACAGAGCAGTTTCTCAGAAAGCTTCTTTCCAGTTTTGAACGGAAGATATTTCCTTTTTCACCATAGCCCTCTATGGGCTTCCAAATATCGCTATGCCAATTCCACAAGAACAGCCTTAGCGAAAGGCTTCTTGAAGGGAAAGATGTAACTCTGTGAGATGAATTAACAGAACACAGAGCATTTTCTCAGAAAGCTTCTTTCCAGTTTTGAACGGAAGATATTTCCTTTTTCACCATAGCCCTCTATGGGCTGTCAAATATCCCTTTGCCAATTCCACAAGAACAGCCTTAGCGAAAGGCTTCTTGAAGGGAACGATGTAACTCTGTGAGATGAATTAACAGAACACAGAGCAGTTTCTCAGAAAGCTTCTTTCCAGTTTTGAACGGAAGATATTTCCTTTTTCACCACAGCCCTCTATGGGCTTCCAAATATCCCTTTGCCAATTCCACAAGAACAGCCTTAGCGAAAGGCTTCTTGAAGGGAAAGATGTAACTCTGTGAGATGAATTCACAGAACACAGAGCAGTTTCTCAGAAAGCTTCTTTCCAGTTTTGAACGGAAGATATTTCCTTTTTTACCATAGGCCTCCATGGGCTTCCAAATATCCCTTTGCCAATTCCACAAGAACAGCCTTAGCGAAAGGCTTCTTGAAGGGAAAGATGTAACTCTGTGAGATGAATTCACAGAACACAGAGCAGTTTCTCAGAAAGCTTCTTTCCAGTTTTGAACGGAAGATATTTCCTTTTTCACCGTAGCCCTCTATGGGCTTCCAAATATCCCTTTGCCAATTCCACAAGAACAGCCTTAGGGAAAGGCTTCTTGAAGGGAAAGATGTAACTCTGTGAGATGAATTAACAGAACACAGAGCAGTTTCTCAGAAAGGTTCTTTCCAGTTTTGAACGGAAGATATTTCCTTTTTCACCATAGCCCTCTATGGGCTTCCAAATATCCATTTGCCAATTCCACAAGAACAGCCTTAGCGAAAGGCGTCTTGAAGGGAAAGATATAACTCTGTATGATGAATTAACAGAACACAGAGCAGTTTCTCAGAAAGCTTCTTTCCAGTTTTGAACGGAAGATATTTCCTTTTTCACCATAGCCGTCTATGGGCTTCCAAATATCCCTTTGCCAATTCCTCAAGAACAGCCTTAGCGAAAGGCTTCTTGAAGGGAAAGATGTAACTCTGTGAGATGAATTAACAGAACACAGAGCAGTTTCTCAGAAAGCTTCTTTCCAGTTTTGAACGGAAGATATTTCCTTTTTAACCATAGCCGTCTATGGGCTTCCAAATATCCCTTTGCCAATTCCGCAAGAACAGCCTTAGCGAAAGGCTTCTTGAAGGGAAAGATGTAACTCTGTGAGATGAATTAACAGAACACAGAGCAGTTTCTCAGAAAGCTTCTTTCCAGTTTTGAACGGAAGATATTTCCTTTTTCACCATAGCCCTCTATGGGCTTCAAATATCCCTTTGCCAATTCCACAAGAACAGCCTTAGCAAAAGGCTTCTTGAAGGGAAAGATTAACTCTGTGAGATGAATTAACAGAACGCAGAGCAGTTTCTCAGAAAGCTTCTTTCCAGTTTTGAACGGAAGATATTTCCTTTTTCACCGTAGTCCTCTATGGGCTTCCAAATATCGCTTTGCCAATTCCACAAGAACAGCCTTAGCGAAAGGCTTCTTGAAGGGAAAGATGTAACTCTGTGAGTTGAATTAACAGAACACAGAGCAGTTTCTCAGAAAGCTTCTTTCCAATTTTAAACGGAAGATATTTCCTTTTTCACCATAGCCCTTTAAGGACTTCCAAATATCCCTTTGCCAATTCCACAAGAACTGCCTTAGTGAAAGGCTTCTTCAAGGGAAAGATGTAACTCTGTGAGATGAATTAACAGAACACAGAGCAGTTTCTCAGAAAGCTTCTTTCCAGTTTTGAACGGAAGATATTTCCTTTTTCACAATAGCCGTCTATGGGCTTCCAAATATCCCTTTGCCAATTCCTCAAGAACAGCCTTAGCGAAAGGCTTCTTGAAGGGAAAGATGTAACTCTGTGAGATGAATTAACAGAACACAGAGCAGTTTCTCAGAAAACTTCTTTCCAGTTTAAAACGGAAGATATTTCCTTTTTCACCTTAGCCCTCTATGGGCTTCCAAATATCCCTTTGCCAATTCCACAAGAACAGCCTTAGCGAAAGGCTTCTTGAAGGGAAACATGTAACTCTGTGAGATGAATTAACAGAACACAGAGCCGTTTCTAAGAAAGCTTCTTTCCAGTTTTGAACGGAAGATATTTCCTTTTTCACCATAGCCCTCTATGGGCTTCCCAATATACCTTTGCCAATTCCAGAACAACAGCCTTAGCGAAAGGTTTCTTGAAGGGAAAGATGTAACTCTGTGAGATGAATTCACAGAACACGGAGCAGTTTCTCAGAAAGCTTCTTTCCAGTTTTCAACGGAAGATATTTCCTTTTTCACCATCGGCCTCTATGGGCTTCCAAATATCCCTTTGCCAATTCCACAAGAACAGCCTTAGCGAAAGGTTTCTTGAAGGGAAAGATGTGACTCTGTGAGATGAATTCACAGAACACAGAGCAGTTTCTCAGAAAGCTTCTTTCCAGTTTTGAACGGAAGATATTTCCTTTTTCACCATAGCCGTCTATGTTCTTCCAAATATCCCTTTGCCAATTCCACAAGAACAGCCTTAGCCAAAGGCTTCTTGAAGGGAAAGATGTAACTATGTGAGATGAATTAACAGAACACAGAGCAGTTTCTCAGAAAGCTTCTTTCCAGTTTTGAACGGAAGATATTTCCTTTTTCACCATAGCCCTCTATGGGCTTCCAAATATCGCTTTGACAATTCCACAAGAACAGCCTTAGCCAAAGGCTTCCTGAAGGGAAAGATGTAACTCTGTGAGATGAATTAACAGAACACAGAGCAGCTTCTCACAAAGCTCCTTTCCAGTTTTGAACGGAAGATATTTCCTTTTTCACCATAGCCCTCTATGGGCTGACAAATATCGCTTTGCCAATTCCACGAGAACAGCCTTAGCGAAAGGCTTCTTGAAGGGAAAGATGTAACTCTGTGAGATGAATTAACAGAACACAGAGCTGTTTCTCAGAAAGCTTCTTTCCAGTTTTGAACGGAAGATATTTCCTTTTTCACCATATCCCTCTATGGGTTTCCAAATATCCCTTTGCCAATTCCACAAGAACAGCCTTAGCGAAAGGCTTCTTGAAGGGAAAGATGTAACTCTGTGAGATGAATTAACAGTACACAGAGCAGTTTCTCAGAAAGCTTCTTTCCAGTTTTGAACGGAACATATTTCCTTTTTCAACATAGCCCTCTAAGGGCTTCCAAATATCCCTTTGCCAATTCCACAAGAACAGCCTTAGCGAAAGGCTTCTTGAAGGGAAAGATGTAACTCTGTGAGATGAATTCACAGAACACAGAGCAGTTTCTCAGAAAGCTTCTTTCCAGTTTTGAACGGAGGATATTTTCTTTTTCACCATAGGCCTCTATGGGCTTCCAAATATCCCTTTGCCAATTCCAAAAGAACAGCCTCAGCGAAAGGCTTCTTGAAGGGAAAGATGTAACGCTGTGAGATGAATTAACAGAACACAGAGCAGTTTCTCAGAAAGCTTCTTTCCGGTTTTGAACGGAAGATATTTCCTTTTTCACCATAGCCGTCTATGGGCTTCCAAATATCCCTTTATCAAATCCACAAGAACAGCCTTAGCGAAAGGCTTCTTGAAGGGAAAGATGTAACTCTGTGAGATGAATTCACAGAACACAGAGCAGTTTCTCAGAAAGCTTCTTTCCAGTTTTGAACGGAAGATATTTCCTTTTTCACCATAGCCGTCTATGGGCTTCCAAATATCCCTTTGCCAATTCCTCAAGAACAGCCTTAGCGAAAGGCTTCTTGAAGGGAAAGATGTAACTCTGTGAGATGAATTAACAGAACTCAGAGCAGTTTGTCACAAAGCTTCTTTCCAGTTTTGAACGGAAGATATTTCCTTTTTCACCATAGCCCTGTATGGGCTTCCAAATATCCCTTTGCCAATTCCACAAGAACAGCCTTAGCGAAAGGCTTCTTGAAGGGAAAGATGTATCTCTGTGAGATGAAATAACAGAACACAGAGCCGTTTCTAAGAAAGCTTCTTTCCAGTTTTGAACGGAAGATATTTCCTTTTTCACCATAGCCCTCTATGGGCTTCCCAATATAACTTTGCCAATTCCACAACAACAGCCTTAGCGAAAGGCTTCTTGAAGGGAAAGATGTAGCTCTGTGAGATGAATTCACAGAACACAGAGCAGTTTCTCAGAAAGCTTCTTTCCAGTTTTGAACGGAAGATATTTCCTTTTTCACCTTAGGCCTCTATGGGCTTCCAAATATCCCTTTGTCAATTCCACAAGAACAGCCTTAGCGAAAGGCTTCTTGAAGGGAAAGATGTAACTCTGTGAGATGAATTCACAGAACACAGAGCAGTTTCTCAGAAAGCTTCTTTCCAGTTTTGAACGGAAGATATTTCCTTTTTCACCATAGCCGTCTATGGGCTTCCAAATATCCCTTTGCCAATTCCACAAGAACAGACTTAGCCAAAGGCTTCTTGAAGGGAAAGATGTAACTCTGTGAGATGAATTAACAGAACACAGAGCAGTTTCTCAGAAAGCTTCTTTCCAGTTTTGAACGGAAGATAATTCCTTTTTCACCATAGCCCTCTATGGGCTTCCAAATATTGCTTTGCCAATTCCACAAGAACAGCCTTAGCGAAAGGCTTCTTGAAGGGAAAGATGTAACTCTGTGAGATGAATTAACAGAACACAGAGCAGTTTCTCAGAAAGCTTCTTTCCAGTTTTGAACGGAAGATATTTCCTTTTTCACCATAGCCCTCTATGGGCTTCCAAATATCGCTATGCCAATTCCACAAGAACAGCCTTAGCGAAAGGCTTCTTGAAGGGAAAGATGTAACTCTGTGAGATGAATTAACAGAACACAGAGCATTTTCTCAGAAAGCTTCTTTCCAGTTTTGAACGGAAGATATTTCCTTTTTCACCATAGCCCTTTATGGGCTTCCAAATATCCCTTTGCCAATTCCACAAGAACAGCCTTAGCGAAAGGCTTCTTGAAGGGAACGATGTAACTCTGTGAGATGAATTAACAGAACACAGAGCAGTTTCTCAGAAAGCTTCTTTCCAGTTTTGAACGGAAGATATTTCCTTTTTCACCATAGCCCTCTATGGGCTTCCAAATATCCCTTTGCCAATTCCACAAGAACAGCCTTAGCGAAAGGCTTCTTGAAGGGAAAGATGTAACTCTGTGAGATGAATTCACAGAACACAGAGCAGTTTCTCAGAAAGCTTCTTTCCAGTTTTGAACGGAAGATATTTCCTTTTTTACCATAGGCCTCCATGGGCTTCCAAATATCCCTTTGCCAATTCCACAAGAACAGCCTTAGCGAAAGGCTTCTTGAAGGGAAAGATGTAACTCTGTGAGATGAATTCACAGAACACAGAGCAGTTTCTCAGAAAGCTTCTTTCCAGTTTTGAACGGAAGATATTTCCTTTTTCACCGTAGCCCTCTATGGGCTTCCAAATATCCCTTTGCCAATTCCACAAGAACAGCCTTAGGGAAAGGCTTCTTGAAGGGAAAGATATAACTCTGTGAGATGAATTAACAGAACACAGAGCAGTTTCTCAGAAAGGTTCTTTCCAGTTTTGAACGGAAGATATTTCCTTTTTCACCATAGCCCTCTATGGGCTTCCAAATATCCATTTGCCAATTCCACAAGAACAGCCTTAGCGAAAGGCGTCTTGAAGGGAAAGATATAACTCTGTATGATGAATTAACAGAACACAGAGCAGTTTCTCAGAAAGCTTCTTTCCAGTTTTGAACGGAAGATATTTCCTTTTTCACCATAGCCGTCTATGGGCTTCCAAATATCCCTTTGCCAATTCCTCAAGAACAGCCTTAGCGAAAGGCTTCTTGAAGGGAAAGATGTAACTCTGTGAGATGAATTAACAGAACACAGAGCAGTTTCTCAGAAAGCTTCTTTCCAGTTTTGAACGGAAGATATTTCCTTTTTAACCATAGCCGTCTATGGGCTTCCAAATATCCCTTTGCCAATTCCGCAAGAACAGCCTTAGCGAAAGGCTTCTTGAAGGGAAAGATGTAACTCTGTGAGATGAATTAACAGAACACAGAGCAGTTTCTCAGAAAGCTTCTTTCCAGTTTTGAACGGAAGATATTTCCTTTTTCACCATAGCCCTCTATGGGCTTCAAATATCCCTTTGCCAATTCCACAAGAACAGCCTTAGCAAAAGGCTTCTTGAAGGGAAAGATTAACTCTGTGAGATGAATTAACAGAACGCAGAGCAGTTTCTCAGAAAGCTTCTTTCCAGTTTTGAACGGAAGATATTTCCTTTTTCACCGTAGTCCTCTATGGGCTTCCAAATATCGCTTTGCCAATTCCACAAGAACAGCCTTAGCGAAAGGCTTCTTGAAGGGAAAGATGTAACTCTGTGAGTTGAATTAACAGAACACAGAGCAGTTTCTCAGAAAGCTTCTTTCCAATTTTAAACGGAAGATATTTCCTTTTTCACCATAGCCCTTTAAGGACTTCCAAATATCCCTTTGCCAATTCCACAAGAACTGCCTTAGTGAAAGGCTTCTTCAAGGGAAAGATGTAACTCTGTGAGATGAATTAACAGAACACAGAGCAGTTTCTCAGAAAGCTTCTTTCCGGTTTTGAACGGAAGATATTTCCTTTTTCACCATAGCCCTCTATGGGCTTCCAAATATCCCTTTCTCAAATCCACAAGAACAGCCTTAGCGAAAGGCTTCTTGAAGGGAAAGATGTAACTCTGTGAGATGAATTCACAGAACACAGAGCAGTTTCTCAGAAAGCTTCTTTCCAGTTTTGAACGGAAGATATTTCCTTTTTCACCATAGCCGTCTATGGGCTTCCAAATATCCCTTTGCCAATTCCTCAAGAACAGCCTTAGCGAAAGGCTTCTTGAAGGGAAAGATGTAACTCTGTGAGATGAATTAACAGAACACAGAGCAGTTTCGCAGAAAACTTCTTTCCAGTTTAAAACGGAAGATATTTCCTTTTTCACCATAGCCCTCTATGGGCTTCCAAATATCGCTTTGACAATTCCACAAGAACAGCCTTAGCCAAAGGCTTCCTGAAGGGAAAGATGTAACTCTGTGAGATGAATTAACAGAACACAGAGCAGCTTCTCACAAAGCTCCTTTCCAGTTTTGAACGGAAGATATTTCCTTTTTCACCATAGCCCTCTATGGGCTGACAAATATCGCTTTGCCAATTCCACGAGAACAGCCTTAGCGAAAGGCTTCTTGAAGGGAAAGATGTAACTCTGTGAGATGAATTAACAGAACACAGAGCTGTTTCTCAGAAAGCTTCTTTCCAGTTTTGAACGGAAGATATTTCCTTTTTCACCATATCCCTCTATGGGTTTCCAAATATCCCTTTGCCAATTCCACAAGAACAGCCTTAGCGAAAGGCTTCTTGAAGGGAAAGATGTAACTCTGTGAGATGAATTAACAGTACACAGAGCAGTTTCTCAGAAAGCTTCTTTCCAGTTTTGAACGGAACATATTTCCTTTTTCAACATAGCCCTCTAAGGGCTTCCAAATATCCCTTTGCCAATTCCACAAGAACAGCCTTAGCGAAAGGCTTCTTGAAGGGAAAGATGTAACTCTGTGAGATGAATTAACAGAACACAGAGCAGTTTCTCACAAAGCTTCTTTCCAGTTTTGAACGGAAGATATTTCCTTTTTCACCATAGCCCTCTATGGGCTTCCAAATATCGCTTTGCCAATTCCACAAGAACAGCCTTAGCGAAAGGCTTCTTGAAGGGAAAGATGTAACGCTGTGAGATGAATTAACAGAACACAGAGCAGTTTCTCAGAAAGCTTCTTTCCGGTTTTGAACGGAAGATATTTCCTTTTTCACCATAGCCGTCTATGGGCTTCCAAATATCCCTTTATCAAATCCACAAGAACAGCCTTAGCGAAAGGCTTCTTGAAGGGAAAGATGTAACTCTGTGAGATGAATTCACAGAACACAGAGCAGTTTCTCAGAAAGCTTCTTTCCAGTTTTGAACGGAAGATATTTCCTTTTTCACCATAGCCGTCTATGGGCTTCCAAATATCCCTTTGCCAATTCCTCAAGAACAGCCTTAGCGAAAGGCTTCTTGAAGGGAAAGATGTAACTCTGTGAGATGAATTAACAGAACTCAGAGCAGTTTGTCAGAAAGCTTCTTTCCAGTTTTGAACGGAAGATATTTCCTTTTTCACCATAGCCCTGTATGGGCTTCCAAATATCCCTTTGCCAATTCCACAAGAACAGCCTTAGCGAAAGGCTTCTTGAAGGGAAAGATGTATCTCTGTGAGATGAAATAACAGAACACAGAGCCGTTTCTAAGAAAGCTTCTTTCCAGTTTTGAACGGAAGATATTTCCTTTTTCATCATAGCCCTCTATGGGCTTCCCAATATAACTTTGCCAATTCCACAACAACAGCCTTAGCGAAAGGCTTCTTGAAGGGAAAGATGTAACTCTGTGAGATGAATTCACAGAACACACAGCAGTTTCTCAGAAAGCTTCTTTCCAGTTTTGAACGGAAGATATTTCCTTTTTCACCTTAGGCCTCTATGGGCTTCCAAATATCCCTTTGACAATTCCACAAGAACAGCCTTAGCGAAAGGCTTCTTGAAGGGAAAGATGTAACTCTGTGAGATGAATTCACAGAACACAGAGCAGTTTCTCAGAAAGCTTCTTTCCAGTTTTGAACGGAAGATAATTCCTTTTTCACCATAGCCCTCTATGGGCTTCCAAATATCGCTTTGCCAATTCCACAAGAACAGCCTTAGCGAAAGGCTTCTTGAAGGGAAAGATGTAACTCTGTGAGATGAATTAACAGAACACAGAGCAGTTTCTCAGAAAGCTTCTTTCCAGTTTTGAACGGAAGATATTTCCTTTTTCACCATAGCCCTCTATGGGCTTCCAAATATCCCTTTGCCAATTCCACAAGAACAGCCTTAGCGAAAGGCTTCTTGAAGGGAAAGATGTAGCTCTGTGAGATTAATTAACAGAACACAGAGCAGTTTCTCACAAAGCTTCTTTCCAGTTTTGAACGGAAGATATTTCCTTTTTCACCATAGCCCTCTATGGGCTTCCAAATATCGCTATGCCAATTCCACAAGAACAGCCTTAGCGAAAGGCTTCTTGAAGGGAAAGATGTAACTCTGTGAGATGAATTCACAGAACACAGAGCAGTTTCTCAGAAAGCTTCTTTCCGGTTTTGAACGGAAGATATTTCCTTTTTCACCATAGCCCTCTATGGGCTTCCAAATATCCCTTTATCAAATCCACAAGAACAGCCTTAGCGAAAGGCTTCTTGAAGGGAAAGATGTAACTCTGTGAGATGAATTCACAGAACACAGAGCAGTTTCTCAGAAAGCTTCTTTCCAGTTTTGAACGGAAGATATTTCCTTTTTCACCATAGCCGTCTATGGGCTTCCAAATATCCCTTTGCCAATTCCTCAAGAACAGCCTTAGCGAAAGGCTTCTTGAAGGGAAAGATGTAACTCTGTGAGATGAATTAACAGAACTCAGAGCAGTTTGTCACAAAGCTTCTTTCCAGTTTTGAACGGAAGATATTTCCTTTTTCACCATAGCCCTGTATGGGCTTCCAAATATCCCTTTGCCAATTCCACAAGAACAGCCTTAGCGAAAGGCTTCTTGAAGGGAAAGATGTATCTCTGTGAGATGAAATAACAGAACACAGAGCCGTTTCTAAGAAAGCTTCTTTCCAGTTTTGAACGGAAGATATTTCCTTTTTCACCATAGCCCTCTATGGGCTTCCCAATATAACTTTGCCAATTCCACAACAACAGCCTTAGCGAAAGGCTTCTTGAAGGGAAAGATGTAACTCTGTGAGATGAATTCACAGAACACAGAGCAGTTTCTCAGAAAGCTTCTTTCCAGTTTTGAACGGAAGATATTTCCTTTTTCACCTTAGGCCTCTATGGGCTTCCAAATATCCCTTTGTCAATTCCACAAGAACAGCCGTAGCGAAAGGCTTCTTGAAGGGAAAGATGTAACTCTGTGAGATGAATTCACAGAACACAGAGCAGTTTCTCAGAAAGCTTCTTTCCAGTTTTGAACGGAAGATATTTCCTTTTTCACCATAGCCGTCTATGGGCTTCCAAATATCCCTTTGCCAATTCCACAAGAACAGCCTTAGCCAAAGGCTTCTTGAAGGGAAAGATGTAACTCTGTGAGATGAATTAACAGAACACAGAGCAGTTTCTCAGAAAGCTTCTTTCCAGTTTTGAACGGAAGATAATTCCTTTTTCACCATAGCCCTCTATGGGTTTCCAAATATTGCTTTGCCAATTCCACAAGAACAGCCTTAGCGAAAGGCTTCTTGAAGGGAAAGATGTAACTCTGTGAGATGAATTAACAGAACACAGAGCAGTTTCTCAGAAAGCTTCTTTCCAGTTTTGAACGGAAGATATTTCCTTTTTCACCATAGTCCTCTATGGGCTTCCAAATATCCCTTTGCCAATTCCACAAGAACAACCTTAGCGAAAGGCTTCTTGAAGGGAAAGATGTAGCTCTGTGAGATTAATTAACAGAACACAGAGCAGTTTCTCACAAAGCTTCTTTCCAGTTTTGAACGGAAGATATTTCCTTTTTCACCATAGCCCTCTATGGGCTTCCAAATATCGCTATGCCAATTCCACAAGAACAGCCTTAGCGAAAGGCTTCTTGAAGGGAAAGATGTAACTCTGTGAGATGAATTAACAGAACACAGAGCATTTTCTCAGAAAGCTTCTTTCCAGTTTTGAACGGAAGATATTTCCTTTTTCACCATAGCCCTCTATGGGCTTCCAAATATCCCTTTGCCAATTCCACAAGAACAGCCTTAGCGAAAGGCTTCTTGAAGGGAACGATGTAACTCTGTGAGATGAATTAACAGAACACAGAGCAGTTTCTCAGAAAGCTTCTTTCCAGTTTTGAACGGAAGATATTTCCTTTTTCACCATAGCCCTCTATGGGCTTCCAAATATCCCTTTGCCAATTCCACAAGAACAGCCTTAGCGAAAGGCTTCTTGAAGGGAAAGATGTAACTCTGTGAGATGAATTCACAGAACACAGAGCAGTTTCTCAGAAAGCTTCTTTCCAGTTTTGAACGGAAGATATTTCCTTTTTTACCTTAGGCCTCCATGGGCTTCCAAATATCCCTTTGCCAATTCCACAAGAACAGCCTTAGCGAAAGGCTTCTTGAAGGGAAAGATGTAACTCTGTGAGATGAATTCACAGAACACAGAGCAGTTTCTCAGAAAGCTTCTTTCCAGTTTTGAACGGAAGATATTTCCTTTTTCACCATAGCCCTGTATGGGCTTCCAAATATCCCTTTGCCAATTCCACAAGAACAGCCTTAGGGAAAGGCTTCTTGAAGGGAAAGATGTAACTCTGTGAGATGAATTAACAGAACACAGAGCAGTTTCTCAGAAAGGTTCTTTCCAGTTTTGAACGGAAGATATTTCCTTTTTCACCATAGCCCTCTATGGGCTTCCAAATATCCATTTGCCAATTCCACAAGAACAGCCTTAGCGAAAGGCGTCTTGAAGGGAAAGATATAACTCTGTGAGATGAATTAACAGAACACAGAGCAGTTTCTCAGAAAGCTTCTTTCCAGTTTTGAACGGAAGATATTTCCTTTTTCACCATAGCCGTCTATGGGCTTCCAAATATCCCTTTGCCAATTCCTCAA
The DNA here is from genome assembly GCF_047675955.1 of Chlorocebus sabaeus. Taxonomy (NCBI): domain Eukaryota; kingdom Metazoa; phylum Chordata; class Mammalia; order Primates; family Cercopithecidae; genus Chlorocebus; species Chlorocebus sabaeus. The sequence continues at coordinate 662,632 of NW_027327013.1, read as the reverse complement.
GAACAGCCTTAGCGAAAGGCTTCTTGAAGGGAAAGATGTAACTCTGTGAGATGAATTAACAGAACACAGAGCAGTTTCTCAGAAAGCTTCTTTCCAGTTTTGAACGGAAGATATTTCCTTTTTAACCATAGCCGTCTATGGGCTTCCAAATATCCCTTTGCCAATTCCGCAAGAACAGCCTTAGCGAAAGGCTTCTTGAAGGGAAAGATGTAACTCTGTGAGATGAATTAACAGAACACAGAGCAGTTTCTCAGAAAGCTTCTTTCCAGTTTTGAACGGAAGATATTTCCTTTTTCACCATAGCCCTCTAAGGGCTTCAAATATCCCTTTGCCAATTCCACAAGAACAGCCTTAGCAAAAGGCTTCTTGAAGGGAAAGATTAACTCTGTGAGATGAATTAACAGAACGCAGAGCAGTTTCTCAGAAAGCTTCTTTCCAGTTTTGAACGGAAGATATTTCCTTTTTCACCGTAGTCCTCTATGGGCTTCCAAATATCGCTTTGCCAATTCCACAAGAACAGCCTTAGCGAAAGGCTTCTTGAAGGGAAAGATGTAACTCTGTGAGTTGAATTAACAGAACACAGAGCAGTTTCTCAGAAAGCTTCTTTCCAATTTTAAACGGAAGATATTTCCTTTTTCACCATAGCCCTTTAAGGACTTACAAATATCCCTTTGCCAATTCCACAAGAACTGCCTTAGTGAAAGGCTTCTTCAAGGGAAAGATGTAACTCTGTGAGATGAATTAACAGAACACAGAGCAGTTTCTCAGAAAGCTTCTTTCCGGTTTTGAACGGAAGATATTTCCTTTTTCACCATAGCCCTCTATGGGCTTCCAAATATCCCTTTCTCAAATCCACAAGAACAGCCTTAGCGAAAGGCTTCTTGAAGGGAAAGATGTAACTCTGTGAGATGAATTCACAGAACACAGAGCAGTTTCTCAGAAAGCTTCTTTCCAGTTTTGAACGGAAGATATTTCCTTTTTCACCATAGCCGTCTATGGGCTTCCAAATATCCCTTTGCCAATTCCTCAAGAACAGCCTTAGCGAAAGGCTTCTTGAAGGGAAAGATGTAACTCTGTGAGATGAATTAACAGAACACAGAGCAGTTTCTCAGAAAACTTCTTTCCAGTTTAAAACGGAAGATATTTCCTTTTTCACCTTAGCCCTCTATGGGCTTCCAAATATCCCTTTGCCAATTCCACAAGAACAGCCTTAGCGAAAGGCTTCTTGAAGGGAAAGATGTAACTCTGTGAGATGAATTCACAGAACACAGAGCAGTTTCTCAGAAAGCTTCTTTCCAGTTTTGAACGGAAGATATTTCCTTTTTCACCTTAGGCCTCTATGGGCTTCCAAATATCCCTTTGACAATTCCACAAGAACAGCCTTAGCGAAAGGCTTCTTGAAGGGAAAGATGTAACTCTGTGAGATGAATTCACAGAACACAGAGCAGTTTCTCAGAAAGCTTCTTTCCAGTTTTGAACGGAAGATAATTCCTTTTTCACCATAGCCCTCTATGGGCTTCCAAATATCGCTTTGCCAATTCCACAAGAACAGCCTTAGCGAAAGGCTTCTTGAAGGGAAAGATGTAACTCTGTGAGATGAATTAACAGAACACAGAGCAGTTTCTCAGAAAGCTTCTTTCCAGTTTTGAACGGAAGATATTTCCTTTTTCACCATAGCCCTCTATGGGCTTCCAAATATCCCTTTGCCAATTCCACAAGAACAGCCTTAGCGAAAGGCTTCTTGAAGGGAAAGATGTAGCTCTGTGAGATTAATTAACAGAACACAGAGCAGTTTCTCACAAAGCTTCTTTCCAGTTTTGAACGGAAGATATTTCCTTTTTCACCATCGGCCTCTATGGGCTTCCAAATATCCCTTTGCCAATTCCACAAGAACAGCCTTAGCGAAAGGTTTCTTGAAGGGAAAGATGTGACTCTGTGAGATGAATTCACAGAACACAGAGCAGTTTCTCAGAAAGCTTCTTTCCAGTTTTGAACGGAAGATATTTCCTTTTTCACCTTAGCCGTCTATGTTCTTCCAAATATCCCTTTGCCAATTCCACAAGAACAGCCTTAGCCAAAGGTTTCTTGAAGGGAAAGATGTAACTATGTGAGATGAATTAACAGAACACAGAGCAGTTTCTCAGAAAGCCTCTTTCCAGTTTTGAACGGAAGATATTTCCTTTTTCACCATAGCCCTCTATGGGCTTCCAAATATCGCTTTGACAATTCCACAAGAACAGCCTTAGCCAAAGGCTTCCTGAAGGGAAAGATGTAACTCTGTGAGATGAATTAACAGAACACAGAGCAGTTTCTCAGAAAGCTTCTTTCCAGTTTTGAACGGAAGATATTTCCTTTTTCACCATAGCCCTCTATGGGCTGACAAATATCGCTTTGCCAATTCCACGAGAACAGCCTTAGCGAAAGGCTTCTTGAAGGGAAAGATGTAACTCTGTGAGATGAATTAACAGAACACAGAGCTGTTTCTCAGAAAGCTTCTTTCCAGTTTTGAACGGAAGATATTTCCTTTTTCACCATAGCCCTCTATGGGTTTCCAAATATCCCTTTGCCAATTCCACAAGAACAGCCTTAGCGAAAGGCTTCTTGAAGGGAAAGATGTAACTCTGTGAGATGTATTAACAGTACACAGAGCAGTTTCTCAGAAAGCTTCTTTCCAGTTTTGAACGGAACATATTTCCTTTTTCAACATAGCCCTCTATGGGCTTCCAAATATCCCTTTGCCAATTCCACAAGAACAGCCTTAGCGAAAGGCTTCTTGAAGGGAAAGATGTAACTCTGTGAGATGAATTAACAGAACACAGAGCAGTTTCTCACAAAGCTTCTTTCCAGTTTTGAACGGAAGATATTTCCTTTTTCACCATAGCCCTCTATGGGCTTCCAAATATCCCTTTGCCAATTCCACAAGAACAGCCTTAGCGAAAGGCTACTTGAAGGGAAAGATGTAACTCTGTGAGATGAATTAACAGAACACAGAGCAGTTTCTCAGAAAGCTTCTTTCCAGTTTTGAACGGAAGATATTTCCTTTTTCACCATAGCCCTCTATGGGCTTCCAAATATCCCTTTGCCAATTCCACAAGAACAGCCTTAGTGAAAGGCTTCTTGAAGGGAAAGATGTAACTCTGTGAGATGAATTAACAGAACACAGAGCAGTTTCTCAGAAAGCTTCTTTCCAGTTTTGAACGGAAGATATTTCCTTTTTCACCATAGCCCTCTATGGGCTTCCAAATATCCCTTTGCCAATTCCACAAGAACAGCCTTAGCGAAAGGCTTCTTGAAGGGAAAGATGTAACTCTGTGAGATGAATTCACAGAACACAGAGCAGTTTCTCAGAAAGCTTCTTTCCAGTTTTGAACGGAAGATATTTCCTTTTTCACCATAGGCCTCTAAGGGCTTCTAAATATCCCTTTGCCAATTCCACGAGAACAGCCTTAGCGAAAGGCTTCTTGAAGGGAAAGATGTAACTCTGTGAGATGAATTCACAGAACACAGAGCAGTTTCTCAGAAAGCTTCTTTCCAGTTTTGAACGGAAGATATTTCCTTTTTCACCATAGCCGTCTAAGGGCTTCCAAATATCCCTTTGCCAATTCCACAAGAACAGCCTTAGCGAAAGGCTTCTTGAAGGGAAAGATGTAACTCTTTGAAATGAATTAACAGAACACAGAGCAGTTTCTCAGAAAGCTTCTTTCCAGTTTTGAACGGAAGGTATTTCCTTTTTCACCATAGCCCTCTATGGGCTTCCAAATATCCCTTTGCCAATTCCACAAGAACAGCCTTAGCGAAAGGCTTCTAGAAGGGAAAGATGTAACTCTGTGAGATGAATTAACAGAACACAGAGCAGTTTCTCAGAAAGCTTCTTTCCAGTTTTGAACGGAAGATATTTCCTTTTTCACCATAGTCCTCTATGGGCTTCCAAATATCCCTTTGCCAATTCCACAAGAACAGCCTTAGCGAAAGGCTTCTTGAAGGGAAAGATGTAGCTCTGTGAGATTAATTAACAGAACACAGAGCAGTTTCTCACAAAGCTTCTTTCCAGTTTTGAACGGAAGATATTTCCTTTTTCACCATAGCCCTCTATGGGCTTCCAAATATCGCTATGCCAATTCCACAAGAACAGCCTTAGCGAAAGGCTTCTTGAAGGGAAAGATGTAACTCTGTGAGATGAATTAACAGAACACAGAGCATTTTCTCAGAAAGCTTCTTTCCAGTTTTGAACGGAAGATATTTCCTTTTTCAACATAGCCCTCTATGGGCTTCCAAATATCCCTTTGCCAATTCCACAAGAACAGCCTTAGCGAAAGGCTCCTTGAAGGGAACGATGTAACTCTGTGAGATGAATTAACAGAACACAGAGCAGTTTCTCAGAAAGCTTCTTTCCAGTTTTGAACGGAAGATATTTCCTTTTTCACCATAGCCCTCTATGGGCTTCCAAATATCCCTTTGCCAATTCCACAAGAACAGCCTTAGCGAAAGGCTTCTTGAAGGGAAAGATGTAACTCTGTGAGATGAATTCACAGAACACAGAGCAGTTTCTCAGAAAGCTTCTTTCCAGTTTTGAACGGAAGATATTTCCTTTTTTACCATAGGCCTCCATGGGCTTCCAAATATCCCTTTGCCAATTCCACAAGAACAGCCTTAGCGAAAGGCTTCTTGAAGGGAAAGATGTAACTCTGTGAGATGAATTCACAGAACACAGAGCAGTTTCTCAGAAAGCTTCTTTCCAGTTTTGAACGGAAGATATTTCCTTTTTCACCATAGCCCTCTATGGGCTTCCAAATATCCCTTTGCCAATTCCACAAGAACAGCCTTAGGGAAAGGCTTCTTGAAGGGAAAGATGTAACTCTGTGAGATGAATTAACAGAACACAGAGCAGTTTCTCACAAAGCTTCTTTCCAGTTTTGAACGGAAGATATTTCCTTTTTCACCATAGCCCTCTATGGGCTTCCAAATATCGCTTTGCCAATTCCACAAGAACAGCCTTAGCGAAAGGCTTCTTGAAGGGAAAGATGTAACGCTGTGAGATGAATTAACAGAACACAGAGCAGTTTCTCAGAAAGCTTCTTTCCGGTTTTGAACGGAAGATATTTCCTTTTTCACCATAGCCGTCTATGGGCTTCCAAATATCCCTTTATCAAATCCACAAGAACAGCCTTAGCGAAAGGCTTCTTGAAGGGAAAGATGTAACTCTGTGAGATGAATTCACAGAACACAGAGCAGTTTCTCAGAAAGCTTCTTTCCAGTTTTGAACGGAAGATATTTCCTTTTTCACCATAGCCGTCTATGGGCTTCCAAATATCCCTTTGCCAATTCCTCAAGAACAGCCTTAGCGAAAGGCTTCTTGAAGGGAAAGATGTAACTCTGTGAGATGAATTAACAGAACTCAGAGCAGTTTGTCACAAAGCTTCTTTCCAGTTTTGAACGGAAGATATTTCCTTTTTCACCATAGCCCTGTATGGGCTTCCAAATATCCCTTTGCCAATTCCACAAGAACAGCCTTAGCGAAAGGCTTCTTGAAGGGAAAGATGTATCTCTGTGAGATGAAATAACAGAACACAGAGCCGTTTCTAAGAAAGCTTCTTTCCAGTTTTGAACGGAAGATATTTCCTTTTTCACCATAGCCCTCTATGGGCTTCCCAATATAACTTTGCCAATTCCACAACAACAGCCTTAGCGAAAGGCTTCTTGAAGGGAAAGATGTAGCTCTGTGAGATGAATTCACAGAACACAGAGCAGTTTCTCAGAAAGCTTCTTTCCAGTTTTGAACGGAAGATATTTCCTTTTTCACCTTAGGCCTCTATGGGCTTCCAAATATCCCTTTGTCAATTCCACAAGAACAGCCTTAGCGAAAGGCTTCTTGAAGGGAAAGATGTAACTCTGTGAGATGAATTCACAGAACACAGAGCAGTTTCTCAGAAAGCTTCTTTCCAGTTTTGAACGGAAGATATTTCCTTTTTCACCATAGCCGTCTATGGGCTTCCAAATATCCCTTTGCCAATTCCACAAGAACAGCCTTAGCGAAAGGCTTCTTGAAGGGAAAGATGTAACTCTGTGAGATGAATTAACAGAACACAGAGCAGTTTCTCAGAAAGCTTCTTTCCAGTTTTGAACGGAAGATATTTCCTTTTTCACCATAGCCCTCTATGGGCTTCCAAATATCGCTATGCCAATTCCACAAGAACAGCCTTAGCGAAAGGCTTCTTGAAGGGAAAGATGTAACTCTGTGAGATGAATTAACAGAACACAGAGCATTTTCTCAGAAAGCTTCTTTCCAGTTTTGAACGGAAGATATTTCCTTTTTCACCATAGCCCTTTATGGGCTTCCAAATATCCCTTTGCCAATTCCACAAGAACAGCCTTAGCGAAAGGCTTCTTGAAGGGAACGATGTAACTCTGTGAGATGAATTAACAGAACACAGAGCAGTTTCTCAGAAAGCTTCTTTCCAGTTTTGAACGGAAGATATTTCCTTTTTCACCATAGCCCTCTATGGGCTTCCAAATATCCCTTTGCCAATTCCACAAGAACAGCCTTAGCGAAAGGCTTCTTGAAGGGAAAGATGTAACTCTGTGAGATGAATTCACAGAACACAGAGCAGTTTCTCAGAAAGCTTCTTTCCAGTTTTGAACGGAAGATATTTCCTTTTTTACCATAGGCCTCCATGGGCTTCCAAATATCCCTTTGCCAATTCCACAAGAACAGCCTTAGCGAAAGGCTTCTTGAAGGGAAAGATGTAACTCTGTGAGATGAATTCACAGAACACAGAGCAGTTTCTCAGAAAGCTTCTTTCCAGTTTTGAACGGAAGATATTTCCTTTTTCACCGTAGCCCTCTATGGGCTTCCAAATATCCCTTTGCCAATTCCACAAGAACAGCCTTAGGGAAAGGCTTCTTGAAGGGAAAGATATAACTCTGTGAGATGAATTAACAGAACACAGAGCAGTTTCTCAGAAAGGTTCTTTCCAGTTTTGAACGGAAGATATTTCCTTTTTCACCATAGCCCTCTATGGGCTTCCAAATATCCATTTGCCAATTCCACAAGAACAGCCTTAGCGAAAGGCGTCTTGAAGGGAAAGATATAACTCTGTATGATGAATTAACAGAACACAGAGCAGTTTCTCAGAAAGCTTCTTTCCAGTTTTGAACGGAAGATATTTCCTTTTTCACCATAGCCGTCTATGGGCTTCCAAATATCCCTTTGCCAATTCCTCAAGAACAGCCTTAGCGAAAGGCTTCTTGAAGGGAAAGATGTAACTCTGTGAGATGAATTAACAGAACACAGAGCAGTTTCTCAGAAAGCTTCTTTCCAGTTTTGAACGGAAGATATTTCCTTTTTAACCATAGCCGTCTATGGGCTTCCAAATATCCCTTTGCCAATTCCGCAAGAACAGCCTTAGCGAAAGGCTTCTTGAAGGGAAAGATGTAACTCTGTGAGATGAATTAACAGAACACAGAGCAGTTTCTCAGAAAGCTTCTTTCCAGTTTTGAACGGAAGATATTTCCTTTTTCACCATAGCCCTCTATGGGCTTCAAATATCCCTTTGCCAATTCCACAAGAACAGCCTTAGCAAAAGGCTTCTTGAAGGGAAAGATTAACTCTGTGAGATGAATTAACAGAACGCAGAGCAGTTTCTCAGAAAGCTTCTTTCCAGTTTTGAACGGAAGATATTTCCTTTTTCACCGTAGTCCTCTATGGGCTTCCAAATATCGCTTTGCCAATTCCACAAGAACAGCCTTAGCGAAAGGCTTCTTGAAGGGAAAGATGTAACTCTGTGAGTTGAATTAACAGAACACAGAGCAGTTTCTCAGAAAGCTTCTTTCCAATTTTAAACGGAAGATATTTCCTTTTTCACCATAGCCCTTTAAGGACTTCCAAATATCCCTTTGCCAATTCCACAAGAACTGCCTTAGTGAAAGGCTTCTTCAAGGGAAAGATGTAACTCTGTGAGATGAATTAACAGAACACAGAGCAGTTTCTCAGAAAGCTTCTTTCCGGTTTTGAACGGAAGATATTTCCTTTTTCACCATAGCCCTCTATGGGCTTCCAAATATCCCTTTCTCAAATCCACAAGAACAGCCTTAGCGAAAGGCTTCTTGAAGGGAAAGATGTAACTCTGTGAGATGAATTCACAGAACACAGAGCAGTTTCTCAGAAAGCTTCTTTCCAGTTTTGAACGGAAGATATTTCCTTTTTCACCATAGCCGTCTATGGGCTTCCAAATATCCCTTTGCCAATTCCTCAAGAACAGCCTTAGCGAAAGGCTTCTTGAAGGGAAAGATGTAACTCTGTGAGATGAATTAACAGAACACAGAGCAGTTTCGCAGAAAACTTCTTTCCAGTTTAAAACGGAAGATATTTCCTTTTTCACCATAGCCCTCTATGGGCTTCCAAATATCGCTTTGACAATTCCACAAGAACAGCCTTAGCCAAAGGCTTCCTGAAGGGAAAGATGTAACTCTGTGAGATGAATTAACAGAACACAGAGCAGCTTCTCACAAAGCTCCTTTCCAGTTTTGAACGGAAGATATTTCCTTTTTCACCATAGCCCTCTATGGGCTGACAAATATCGCTTTGCCAATTCCACGAGAACAGCCTTAGCGAAAGGCTTCTTGAAGGGAAAGATGTAACTCTGTGAGATGAATTAACAGAACACAGAGCTGTTTCTCAGAAAGCTTCTTTCCAGTTTTGAACGGAAGATATTTCCTTTTTCACCATATCCCTCTATGGGTTTCCAAATATCCCTTTGCCAATTCCACAAGAACAGCCTTAGCGAAAGGCTTCTTGAAGGGAAAGATGTAACTCTGTGAGATGAATTAACAGTACACAGAGCAGTTTCTCAGAAAGCTTCTTTCCAGTTTTGAACGGAACATATTTCCTTTTTCAACATAGCCCTCTAAGGGCTTCCAAATATCCCTTTGCCAATTCCACAAGAACAGCCTTAGCGAAAGGCTTCTTGAAGGGAAAGATGTAACTCTGTGAGATGAATTAACAGAACACAGAGCAGTTTCTCACAAAGCTTCTTTCCAGTTTTGAACGGAAGATATTTCCTTTTTCACCATAGCCCTCTATGGGCTTCCAAATATCGCTTTGCCAATTCCACAAGAACAGCCTTAGCGAAAGGCTTCTTGAAGGGAAAGATGTAACGCTGTGAGATGAATTAACAGAACACAGAGCAGTTTCTCAGAAAGCTTCTTTCCGGTTTTGAACGGAAGATATTTCCTTTTTCACCATAGCCGTCTATGGGCTTCCAAATATCCCTTTATCAAATCCACAAGAACAGCCTTAGCGAAAGGCTTCTTGAAGGGAAAGATGTAACTCTGTGAGATGAATTCACAGAACACAGAGCAGTTTCTCAGAAAGCTTCTTTCCAGTTTTGAACGGAAGATATTTCCTTTTTCACCATAGCCGTCTATGGGCTTCCAAATATCCCTTTGCCAATTCCTCAAGAACAGCCTTAGCGAAAGGCTTCTTGAAGGGAAAGATGTAACTCTGTGAGATGAATTAACAGAACTCAGAGCAGTTTGTCAGAAAGCTTCTTTCCAGTTTTGAACGGAAGATATTTCCTTTTTCACCATAGCCCTGTATGGGCTTCCAAATATCCCTTTGCCAATTCCACAAGAACAGCCTTAGCGAAAGGCTTCTTGAAGGGAAAGATGTATCTCTGTGAGATGAAATAACAGAACACAGAGCCGTTTCTAAGAAAGCTTCTTTCCAGTTTTGAACGGAAGATATTTCCTTTTTCATCATAGCCCTCTATGGGCTTCCCAATATAACTTTGCCAATTCCACAACAACAGCCTTAGCGAAAGGCTTCTTGAAGGGAAAGATGTAACTCTGTGAGATGAATTCACAGAACACACAGCAGTTTCTCAGAAAGCTTCTTTCCAGTTTTGAACGGAAGATATTTCCTTTTTCACCTTAGGCCTCTATGGGCTTCCAAATATCCCTTTGACAATTCCACAAGAACAGCCTTAGCGAAAGGCTTCTTGAAGGGAAAGATGTAACTCTGTGAGATGAATTCACAGAACACAGAGCAGTTTCTCAGAAAGCTTCTTTCCAGTTTTGAACGGAAGATAATTCCTTTTTCACCATAGCCCTCTATGGGCTTCCAAATATCGCTTTGCCAATTCCACAAGAACAGCCTTAGCGAAAGGCTTCTTGAAGGGAAAGATGTAACTCTGTGAGATGAATTAACAGAACACAGAGCAGTTTCTCAGAAAGCTTCTTTCCAGTTTTGAACGGAAGATATTTCCTTTTTCACCATAGCCCTCTATGGGCTTCCAAATATCCCTTTGCCAATTCCACAAGAACAGCCTTAGCGAAAGGCTTCTTGAAGGGAAAGATGTAGCTCTGTGAGATTAATTAACAGAACACAGAGCAGTTTCTCACAAAGCTTCTTTCCAGTTTTGAACGGAAGATATTTCCTTTTTCACCATAGCCCTCTATGGGCTTCCAAATATCGCTATGCCAATTCCACAAGAACAGCCTTAGCGAAAGGCTTCTTGAAGGGAAAGATGTAACTCTGTGAGATGAATTCACAGAACACAGAGCAGTTTCTCAGAAAGCTTCTTTCCGGTTTTGAACGGAAGATATTTCCTTTTTCACCATAGCCCTCTATGGGCTTCCAAATATCCCTTTATCAAATCCACAAGAACAGCCTTAGCGAAAGGCTTCTTGAAGGGAAAGATGTAACTCTGTGAGATGAATTCACAGAACACAGAGCAGTTTCTCAGAAAGCTTCTTTCCAGTTTTGAACGGAAGATATTTCCTTTTTCACCATAGCCGTCTATGGGCTTCCAAATATCCCTTTGCCAATTCCTCAAGAACAGCCTTAGCGAAAGGCTTCTTGAAGGGAAAGATGTAACTCTGTGAGATGAATTAACAGAACTCAGAGCAGTTTGTCACAAAGCTTCTTTCCAGTTTTGAACGGAAGATATTTCCTTTTTCACCATAGCCCTGTATGGGCTTCCAAATATCCCTTTGCCAATTCCACAAGAACAGCCTTAGCGAAAGGCTTCTTGAAGGGAAAGATGTATCTCTGTGAGATGAAATAACAGAACACAGAGCCGTTTCTAAGAAAGCTTCTTTCAGGTTTTGAACGGAAGATATTTCCTTTTTCACCATAGCCCTCTATGGGCTTCCCAATATAACTTTGCCAATTCCACAACAACAGCCTTAGCGAAAGGCTTCTTGAAGGGAAAGATGTAACTCTGTGAGATGAATTCACAGAACACAGAGCAGTTTCTCAGAAAGCTTCTTTCCAGTTTTGAACGGAAGATATTTCCTTTTTCACCTTAGGCCTCTATGGGCTTCCAAATATCCCTTTGTCAATTCCACAAGAACAGCCGTAGCGAAAGGCTTCTTGAAGGGAAAGATGTAACTCTGTGAGATGAATTCACAGAACACAGAGCAGTTTCTCAGAAAGCTTCTTTCCAGTTTTGAACGGAAGATATTTCCTTTTTCACCATAGCCGTCTATGGGCTTCCAAATATCCCTTTGCCAATTCCACAAGAACAGCCTTAGCCAAAGGCTTCTTGAAGGGAAAGATGTAACTCTGTGAGATGAATTAACAGAACACAGAGCAGTTTCTCAGAAAGCTTCTTTCCAGTTTTGAACGGAAGATAATTCCTTTTTCACCATAGCCCTCTATGGGTTTCCAAATATTGCTTTGCCAATTCCACAAGAACAGCCTTAGCGAAAGGCTTCTTGAAGGGAAAGATGTAACTCTGTGAGATGAATTAACAGAACACAGAGCAGTTTCTCAGAAAGCTTCTTTCCAGTTTTGAACGGAAGATATTTCCTTTTTCACCATAGTCCTCTATGGGCTTCCAAATATCCCTTTGCCAATTCCACAAGAACAGCCTTAGCGAAAGGCTTCTTGAAGGGAAAGATGTAGCTCTGTGAGATTAATTAACAGAACACAGAGCAGTTTCTCACAAAGCTTCTTTCCAGTTTTGAACGGAAGATATTTCCTTTTTCACCATAGCCCTCTATGGGCTTCCAAATATCGCTATGCCAATTCCACAAGAACAGCCTTAGCGAAAGGCTTCTTGAAGGGAAAGATGTAACTCTGTGAGATGAATTAACAGAACACAGAGCATTTTCTCAGAAAGCTTCTTTCCAGTTTTGAACGGAAGATATTTCCTTTTTCACCATAGCCCTCTATGGGCTTCCAAATATCCCTTTGCCAATTCCACAAGAACAGCCTTAGCGAAAGGCTTCTTGAAGGGAACGATGTAACTCTGTGAGATGAATTAACAGAACACAGAGCAGTTTCTCAGAAAGCTTCTTTCCAGTTTTGAACGGAAGATATTTCCTTTTTCACCATAGCCCTCTATGGGCTTCCAAATATCCCTTTGCCAATTCCACAAGAACAGCCTTAGCGAAAGGCTTCTTGAAGGGAAAGATGTAACTCTGTGAGATGAATTCACAGAACACAGAGCAGTTTCTCAGAAAGCTTCTTTCCAGTTTTGAACGGAAGATATTTCCTTTTTTACCTTAGGCCTCCATGGGCTTCCAAATATCCCTTTGCCAATTCCACAAGAACAGCCTTAGCGAAAGGCTTCTTGAAGGGAAAGATGTAACTCTGTGAGATGAATTCACAGAACACAGAGCAGTTTCTCAGAAAGCTTCTTTCCAGTTTTGAACGGAAGATATTTCCTTTTTCACCATAGCCCTCTATGGGCTTCCAAATATCCCTTTGCCAATTCCACAAGAACAGCCTTAGGGAAAGGCTTCTTGAAGGGAAAGATGTAACTCTGTGAGATGAATTAACAGAACACAGAGCAGTTTCTCAGAAAGGTTCTTTCCAGTTTTGAACGGAAGATATTTCCTTTTTCACCATAGCCCTCTATGGGCTTCCAAATATCCATTTGCCAATTCCACAAGAACAGCCTTAGCGAAAGGCGTCTTGAAGGGAAAGATATAACTCTGTGAGATGAATTAACAGAACACAGAGCAGTTTCTCAGAAAGCTTCTTTCCAGTTTTGAACGGAAGATATTTCCTTTTTCACCATAGCCGTCTATGGGCTTCCAAATATCCCTTTGCCAATTCCTCAAGAACAGCCTTAGCGAAAGGCTTCTTGAAGGGAAAGATGTAACTCTGTGAGATGAATTAACAGAACACAGAGCAGTTTCTCAGAAAGCTTCTTTCCAGTTTTGAACGGAAGATATTTCCTTTTTAACCATAGCCGTCTATGGGCTTCCAAATATCCCTTTGCCAATTCCGCAAGAACAGCCTTAGCGAAAGGCTTCTTGAAGGGAAAGATGTAACTCTGTGAGATGAATTAACAGAACACAGAGCAGTTTCTCAGAAAGCTTCTTTCCAGTTTTGAACGGAAGATATTTCCTTTTTCACCATAGCCCTCTAAGGGCTTCAAATATCCCTTTGCCAATTCCACAAGAACAGCCTTAGCAAAAGGCTTCTTGAAGGGAAAGATTAACTCTGTGAGATGAATTAACAGAACGCAGAGCAGTTTCTCAGAAAGCTTCTTTCCAGTTTTGAACGGAAGATATTTCCTTTTTCACCGTAGTCCTCTATGGGCTTCCAAATATCGCTTTGCCAATTCCACAAGAACAGCCTTAGCGAAAGGCTTCTTGAAGGGAAAGATGTAACTCTGTGAGTTGAATTAACAGAACACAGAGCAGTTTCTCAGAAAGCTTCTTTCCAATTTTAAACGGAAGATATTTCCTTTTTCACCATAGCCCTTTAAGGACTTACAAATATCCCTTTGCCAATTCCACAAGAACTGCCTTAGTGAAAGGCTTCTTCAAGGGAAAGATGTAACTCTGTGAGATGAATTAACAGAACACAGAGCAGTTTCTCAGAAAGCTTCTTTCCGGTTTTGAACGGAAGATATTTCCTTTTTCACCATAGCCCTCTATGGGCTTCCAAATATCCCTTTCTCAAATCCACAAGAACAGCCTTAGCGAAAGGCTTCTTGAAGGGAAAGATGTAACTCTGTGAGATGAATTCACAGAACACAGAGCAGTTTCTCAGAAAGCTTCTTTCCAGTTTTGAACGGAAGATATTTCCTTTTTCACCATAGCCGTCTATGGGCTTCCAAATATCCCTTTGCCAATTCCTCAAGAACAGCCTTAGCGAAAGGCTTCTTGAAGGGAAAGATGTAACTCTGTGAGATGAATTAACAGAACACAGAGCAGTTTCTCAGAAAACTTCTTTCCAGTTTAAAACGGAAGATATTTCCTTTTTCACCTTAGCCCTCTATGGGCTTCCAAATATCCCTTTGCCAATTCCACAAGAACAGCCTTAGCGAAAGGCTTCTTGAAGGGAAAGATGTAACTCTGTGAGATGAATTCACAGAACACAGAGCAGTTTCTCAGAAAGCTTCTTTCCAGTTTTGAACGGAAGATATTTCCTTTTTCACCTTAGGCCTCTATGGGCTTCCAAATATCCCTTTGACAATTCCACAAGAACAGCCTTAGCGAAAGGCTTCTTGAAGGGAAAGATGTAACTCTGTGAGATGAATTCACAGAACACAGAGCAGTTTCTCAGAAAGCTTCTTTCCAGTTTTGAACGGAAGATAATTCCTTTTTCACCATAGCCCTCTATGGGCTTCCAAATATCGCTTTGCCAATTCCACAAGAACAGCCTTAGCGAAAGGCTTCTTGAAGGGAAAGATGTAACTCTGTGAGATGAATTAACAGAACACAGAGCAGTTTCTCAGAAAGCTTCTTTCCAGTTTTGAACGGAAGATATTTCCTTTTTCACCATAGCCCTCTATGGGCTTCCAAATATCCCTTTGCCAATTCCACAAGAACAGCCTTAGCGAAAGGCTTCTTGAAGGGAAAGATGTAGCTCTGTGAGATTAATTAACAGAACACAGAGCAGTTTCTCACAAAGCTTCTTTCCAGTTTTGAACGGAAGATATTTCCTTTTTCACCATAGCCCTCTATGGGCTTCCAAATATCGCTATGCCAATTCCACAAGAACAGCCTTAGCGAAAGGCTTCTTGAAGGGAAAGATGTAACTCTGTGAGATGAATTCACAGAACACAGAGCAGTTTCTCAGAAAGCTTCTTTCCGGTTTTGAACGGAAGATATTTCCTTTTTCACCATAGCCCTCTATGGGCTTCCAAATATCCCTTTGCCAATTCCACAAGAACAGCCTTAGCGAAAGGCTTCTTGAAGGGAAAGATGTAACTCTGTGAGATGAATTCACAGAACACAGAGCAGTTTCTCAGAAAGCTTCTTTCCAGTTTTGAACGGAAGATATTTCCTTTTTTACCATAGGCCTCCATGGGCTTCCAAATATCCCTTTGCCAATTCCACAAGAACAGCCTTAGCGAAAGGCTTCTTGAAGGGAAAGATGTAACTCTGTGAGATGAATTCACAGAACACAGAGCAGTTTCTCAGAAAGCTTCTTTCCAGTTTTGAACGGAAGATATTTCCTTTTTCACCATAGCCCTCTATGGGCTTCCAAATATCCCTTTGCCAATTCCACAAGAACAGCCTTAGGGAAAGGCTTCTTGAAGGGAAAGATGTAACTCTGTGAGATGAATTAACAGAACACAGAGCAGTTTCTCAGAAAGGTTCTTTCCAGTTTTGAACGGAAGATATTTCCTTTTTCACCATAGCCCTCTATGGGCTTCCAAATATCCATTTGCCAATTCCACAAGAACAGCCTTAGCGAAAGGCGTCTTGAAGGGAAAGATATAACTCTGTGAGATGAATTAACAGAACACAGAGCAGTTTCTCAGAAAGCTTCTTTCCAGTTTTGAACGGAAGATATTTCCTTTTTCACCATAGCCGTCTATGGGCTTCCAAATATCCCTTTGCCAATTCCTCAAGAACAGCCTTAGCGAAAGGCTTCTTGAAGGGAAAGATGTAACTCTGTGAGATGAATTAACAGAACACAGAGCAGTTTCTCAGAAAGCTTCTTTCCAGTTTTGAACGGAAGATATTTCCTTTTTAACCATAGCCGTCTATGGGCTTCCAAATATCCCTTTGCCAATTCCGCAAGAACAGCCTTAGCGAAAGGCTTCTTGAAGGGAAAGATGTAACTCTGTGAGATGAATTAACAGAACACAGAGCAGTTTCTCAGAAAGCTTCTTTCCAGTTTTGAACGGAAGATATTTCCTTTTTCACCATAGCCCTCTATGGGCTTCAAATATCCCTTTGCCAATTCCACAAGAACAGCCTTAGCAAAAGGCTTCTTGAAGGGAAAGATTAACTCTGTGAGATGAATTAACAGAACGCAGAGCAGTTTCTCAGAAAGCTTCTTTCCAGTTTTGAACGGAAGATATTTCCTTTTTCACCGTAGTCCTCTATGGGCTTCCAAATATCGCTTTGCCAATTCCACAAGAACAGCCTTAGCGAAAGGCTTCTTGAAGGGAAAGATGTAACTCTGTGAGTTGAATTAACAGAACACAGAGCAGTTTCTCAGAAAGCTTCTTTCCAATTTTAAACGGAAGATATTTCCTTTTTCACCATAGCCCTTTAAGGACTTCCAAATATCCCTTTGCCAATTCCACAAGAACTGCCTTAGTGAAAGGCTTCTTCAAGGGAAAGATGTAACTCTGTGAGATGAATTAACAGAACACAGAGCAGTTTCTCAGAAAGCTTCTTTCCGGTTTTGAACGGAAGATATTTCCTTTTTCACCATAGCCCTCTATGGGCTTCCAAATATCCCTTTCTCAAATCCACAAGAACAGCCTTAGCGAAAGGCTTCTTGAAGGGAAAGATGTAACTCTGTGAGATGAATTCACAGAACACAGAGCAGTTTCTCAGAAAGCTTCTTTCCAGTTTTGAACGGAAGATATTTCCTTTTTCACCATAGCCGTCTATGGGCTTCCAAATATCCCTTTGCCAATTCCTCAAGAACAGCCTTAGCGAAAGGCTTCTTGAAGGGAAAGATGTAACTCTGTGAGATGAATTAACAGAACACAGAGCAGTTTCTCAGAAAACTTCTTTCCAGTTTAAAACGGAAGATATTTCCTTTTTCACCTTAGCCCTCTATGGGCTTCCAAATATCCCTTTGCCAATTCCACAAGAACAGCCTTAGCGAAAGGCTTCTTGAAGGGAAACATGTAACTCTGTGAGATGAATTAACAGAACACAGAGCCGTTTCTAAGAAAGCTTCTTTCCAGTTTTGAACGGAAGATATTTCCTTTTTCACCATAGCCCTCTATGGGCTTCCCAATATACCTTTGCCAATTCCAGAACAACAGCCTTAGCAAAAGGTTTCTTGAAGGGAAAGATGTAACTCTGTGAGATGAATTCACAGAACACGGAGCAGTTTCTCAGAAAGCTTCTTTCCAGTTTTCAACGGAAGATATTTCCTTTTTCACCATCGGCCTCTATGGGCTTCCAAATATCCCTTTGCCAATTCCACAAGAACAGCCTTAGCGAAAGGTTTCTTGAAGGGAAAGATGTGACTCTGTGAGATGAATTCACAGAACACAGAGCAGTTTCTCAGAAAGCTTCTTTCCAGTTTTGAACGGAAGATATTTCCTTTTTCACCATAGCCGTCTATGTTCTTCCAAATATCCCTTTGCCAATTCCACAAGAACAGCCTTAGCCAAAGGCTTCTTGAAGGGAAAGATGTAACTATGTGAGATGAATTAACAGAACACAGAGCAGTTTCTCAGAAAGCCTCTTTGCAGTTTTGAACGGAAGATATTTCCTTTTTCACCATAGCCCTCTATGGGCTTCCAAATATCGCTTTGACAATTCCACAAGAACAGCCTTAGCCAAAGGCTTCCTGAAGGGAAAGATGTAACTCTGTGAGATGAATTAACAGAACACAGAGCAGTTTCTCAGAAAGCTTCTTTCCAGTTTTGAACGGAAGATATTTCCTTTTTCACCATAGCCCTCTATGGGCTGACAAATATCGCTTTGCCAATTCCACGAGAACAGCCTTAGCGAAAGGCTTCTTGAAGGGAAAGATGTAACTCTGTGAGATGAATTAACAGAACACAGAGCTGTTTCTCAGAAAGCTTCTTTCCAGTTTTGAACGGAAGATATTTCCTTTTTCACCATAGCCCTCTATGGGTTTCCAAATATCCCTTTGCCAATTCCACAAGAACAGCCTTAGCGAAAGGCTTCTTGAAGGGAAAGATGTAACTCTGTGAGATGTATTAACAGTACACAGAGCAGTTTCTCAGAAAGCTTCTTTCCAGTTTTGAACGGAAGATATTTCCTTTTTCAACATAGCCCTCTATGGGCTTCCAAATATCCCTTTGCCAATTCCACAAGAACAGCCTTAGCGAAAGGCTTCTTGAAGGGAAAGATGTAACTCTGTGAGATGAATTAACAGAACACAGAGCAGTTTCTCACAAAGCTTCTTTCCAGTTTTGAACGGAAGATATTTCCTTTTTCACCATAGCCCTCTATGGGCTTCCAAATATCCCTTTGCCAATTCCACAAGAACAGCCTTAGCGAAAGGCTTCTTGAAGGGAAAGATGTAACTCTGTGAGATGAATTAACAGAACACAGAGCAGTTTCTCAGAAAGCTTCTTTCCAGTTTTGAACGGAAGATATTTCCTTTTTCACCATAGCCCTCTATGGGCTTCCAAATATCCCTTTGCCAATTCCACAAGAACAGCCTTAGTGAAAGGCTTCTTGAAGGGAAAGATGTAACTCTGTGAGATGAATTAACAGAACACAGAGCAGTTTCTCAGAAAGCTTCTTTCCAGTTTTGAACGGAAGATATTTCCTTTTTCACCATAGCCCTCTATGGGCTTCCAAATATCCCTTTGCCAATTCCACAAGAACAGCCTTAGCGAAAGGCTTCTTGAAGGGAAAGATGTAACTCTGTGAGATGAATTCACAGAACACAGAGCAGTTTCTCAGAAAGCTTCTTTCCAGTTTTGAACGGAAGATATTTCCTTTTTCACCATAGGCCTCTAAGGGCTTCTAAATATCCCTTTGCCAATTCCACGAGAACAGCCTTAGCGAAAGGCTTCTTGAAGGGAAAGATGTAACTCTGTGAGATGAATTCACAGAACACAGAGCAGTTTCTCAGAAAGCTTCTTTCCAGTTTTGAACGGAAGATATTTCCTTTTTCACCATAGCCGTCTAAGGGCTTCCAAATATCCCTTTGCCAATTCCACAAGAACAGCCTTAGCGAAAGGCTTCTTGAAGGGAAAGATGTAACTCTTTGAAATGAATTAACAGAACACAGAGCAGTTTCTCAGAAAGCTTCTTTCCAGTTTTGAACGGAAGGTATTTCCTTTTTCACCATAGCCCTCTATGGGCTTCCAAATATCCCTTTGCCAATTCCACAAGAACAGCCTTAGCGAAAGGCTTCTAGAAGGGAAAGATGTAACTCTGTGAGATGAATTAACAGAACACAGAGCAGTTTCTCAGAAAGCTTCTTTCCAGTTTTGAACGGAAGATATTTCCTTTTTCACCATAGTCCTCTATGGGCTTCCAAATATCCCTTTGCCAATTCCACAAGAACAGCCTTAGCGAAAGGCTTCTTGAAGGGAAAGATGTAGCTCTGTGAGATTAATTAACAGAACACAGAGCAGTTTCTCACAAAGCTTCTTTCCAGTTTTGAACGGAAGATATTTCCTTTTTCACCATAGCCCTCTATGGGCTTCCAAATATCGCTATGCCAATTCCACAAGAACAGCCTTAGCGAAAGGCTTCTTGAAGGGAAAGATGTAACTCTGTGAGATGAATTAACAGAACACAGAGCATTTTCTCAGAAAGCTTCTTTCCAGTTTTGAACGGAAGATATTTCCTTTTTCAACATAGCCCTCTATGGGCTTCCAAATATCCCTTTGCCAATTCCACAAGAACAGCCTTAGCGAAAGGCTCCTTGAAGGGAACGATGTAACTCTGTGAGATGAATTAACAGAACACAGAGCAGTTTCTCAGAAAGCTTCTTTCCAGTTTTGAACGGAAGATATTTCCTTTTTCACCATAGCCCTCTATGGGCTTCCAAATATCCCTTTGCCAATTCCACAAGAACAGCCTTAGCGAAAGGCTTCTTGAAGGGAAAGATGTAACTCTGTGAGATGAATTCACAGAACACAGAGCAGTTTCTCAGAAAGCTTCTTTCCAGTTTTGAACGGAAGATATTTCCTTTTTTACCATAGGCCTCCATGGGCTTCCAAATATCCCTTTGCCAATTCCACAAGAACAGCCTTAGCGAAAGGCTTCTTGAAGGGAAAGATGTAACTCTGTGAGATGAATTCACAGAACACAGAGCAGTTTCTCAGAAAGCTTCTTTCCAGTTTTGAACGGAAGATATTTCCTTTTTCACCATAGCCCTCTATGGGCTTCCAAATATCCCTTTGCCAATTCCACAAGAACAGCCTTAGGGAAAGGCTTCTTGAAGGGAAAGATGTAACTCTGTGAGATGAATTAACAGAACACAGAGCAGTTTCTCAGAAAGGTTCTTTCCAGTTTTGAACGGAAGATATTTCCTTTTTCACCATAGCCCTCTATGGGCTTCCAAATATCCATTTGCCAATTCCACAAGAACAGCCTTAGCGAAAGGCGTCTTGAAGGGAAAGATATAACTCTGTGAGATGAATTAACAGAACACAGAGCAGTTTCTCAGAAAGCTTCTTTCCAGTTTTGAACGGAAGATATTTCCTTTTTCACCATAGCCGTCTATGGGCTTCCAAATATCCCTTTGCCAATTCCTCAAGAACAGCCTTAGCGAAAGGCTTCTTGAAGGGAAAGATGTAACTCTGTGAGATGAATTAACAGAACACAGAGCAGTTTCTCAGAAAGCTTCTTTCCAGTTTTGAACGGAAGATATTTCCTTTTTAACCATAGCCGTCTATGGGCTTCCAAATATCCCTTTGCCAATTCCGCAAGAACAGCCTTAGCGAAAGGCTTCTTGAAGGGAAAGGTGTAACTCTGTGAGATGAATTAACAGAACACAGAGCAGTTTCTCAGAAAGCTTCTTTCCAGTTTTGAACGGAAGATATTTCCTTTTTCACCATAGCCCTCTATGGGCTTCAAATATCCCTTTGCCAATTCCACAAGAACAGCCTTAGCAAAAGGCTTCTTGAAGGGAAAGATTAACTCTGTGAGATGAATTAACAGAACGCAGAGCAGTTTCTCAGAAAGCTTCTTTCCAGTTTTGAACGGAAGATATTTCCTTTTTCACCGTAGTCCTCTATGGGCTTCCAAATATCGCTTTGCCAATTCCACAAGAACAGCCTTAGCGAAAGGCTTCTTGAAGGGAAAGATGTAACTCTGTGAGTTGAATTAACAGAACACAGAGCAGTTTCTCAGAAAGCTTCTTTCCAATTTTAAACGGAAGATATTTCCTTTTTCACCATAGCCCTTTAAGGACTTCCAAATATCCCTTTGCCAATTCCACAAGAACTGCCTTAGTGAAAGGCTTCTTCAAGGGAAAGATGTAACTCTGTGAGATGAATTAACAGAACACAGAGCAGTTTCTCAGAAAGCTTCTTTCCGGTTTTGAACGGAAGATATTTCCTTTTTCACCATAGCCCTCTATGGGCTTCCAAATATCCCTTTCTCAAATCCACAAGAACAGCCTTAGCGAAAGGCTTCTTGAAGGGAAAGATGTAACTCTGTGAGATGAATTCACAGAACACAGAGCAGTTTCTCAGAAAGCTTCTTTCCAGTTTTGAACGGAAGATATTTCCTTTTTCACCATAGCCGTCTATGGGCTTCCAAATATCCCTTTGCCAATTCCTCAAGAACAGCCTTAGCGAAAGGCTTCTTGAAGGGAAAGATGTAACTCTGTGAGATGAATTAACAGAACACAGAGCAGTTTCTCAGAAAACTTCTTTCCAGTTTAAAACGGAAGATATTTCCTTTTTCACCTTAGCCCTCTATGGGCTTCCAAATATCCCTTTGCCAATTCCACAAGAACAGCCTTAGCGAAAGGCTTCTTGAAGGGAAACATGTAACTCTGTGAGATGAATTAACAGAACACAGAGCCGTTTCTAAGAAAGCTTCTTTCCAGTTTTGAACGGAAGATATTTCCTTTTTCACCATAGCCCTCTATGGGCTTCCCAATATACCTTTGCCAATTCCAGAACAACAGCCTTAGCAAAAGGTTTCTTGAAGGGAAAGATGTAACTCTGTGAGATGAATTCACAGAACACGGAGCAGTTTCTCAGAAAGCTTCTTTCCAGTTTTCAACGGAAGATATTTCCTTTTTCACCATCGGCCTCTATGGGCTTCCAAATATCCCTTTGCCAATTCCACAAGAACAGCCTTAGCGAAAGGTTTCTTGAAGGGAAAGATGTGACTCTGTGAGATGAATTCACAGAACACAGAGCAGTTTCTCAGAAAGCTTCTTTCCAGTTTTGAACGGAAGATATTTCCTTTTTCACCATAGCCGTCTATGTTCTTCCAAATATCCCTTTGCCAATTCCACAAGAACAGCCTTAGCCAAAGGCTTCTTGAAGGGAAAGATGTAACTATGTGAGATGAATTAACAGAACACAGAGCAGTTTCTCAGAAAGCTTCTTTCCAGTTTTGAACGGAAGATATTTCCTTTTTCACCATAGCCCTCTATGGGCTTCCAAATATCGCTTTGACAATTCCACAAGAACAGCCTTAGCCAAAGGCTTCCTGAAGGGAAAGATGTAACTCTGTGAGATGAATTAACAGAACACAGAGCAGTTTCTCAGAAAGCTTCTTTCCAGTTTTGAACGGAAGATATTTCCTTTTTCACCATAGCCCTCTATGGGCTGACAAATATCGCTTTGCCAATTCCACGAGAACAGCCTTAGCGAAAGGCTTCTTGAAGGGAAAGATGTAACTCTGTGAGATGAATTAACAGAACACAGAGCTGTTTCTCAGAAAGCTTCTTTCCAGTTTTGAACGGAAGATATTTCCTTTTTCACCATAGCCCTCTATGGGTTTCCAAATATCCCTTTGCCAATTCCACAAGAACAGCCTTAGCGAAAGGCTTCTTGAAGGGAAAGATGTAACTCTGTGAGATGTATTAACAGTACACAGAGCAGTTTCTCAGAAAGCTTCTTTCCAGTTTTGAACGGAACATATTTCCTTTTTCAACATAGCCCTCTATGGGCTTCCAAATATCCCTTTGCCAATTCCACAAGAACAGCCTTAGCGAAAGGCTTCTTGAAGGGAAAGATGTAACTCTGTGAGATGAATTAACAGAACACAGAGCAGTTTCTCACAAAGCTTCTTTCCAGTTTTGAACGGAAGATATTTCCTTTTTCACCATAGCCCTCTATGGGCTTCCAAATATCCCTTTGCCAATTCCACAAGAACAGCCTTAGCGAAAGGCTTCTTGAAGGGAAAGATGTAACTCTGTGAGATGAATTAACAGAACACAGAGCAGTTTCTCAGAAAGCTTCTTTCCAGTTTTGAACAGAAGATATTTCCTTTTTCACCATAGCCGTCAATGGGCTTCCAAATATCCCTTTGCCAATTCCACAAGAACAGCCTTAGCGAAAGGCTTCTTGAAGGGAAAGATGTAACTCTGTGAGATGAATTCACAGAACACAGAGCAGTTTCTCAGAAAGCTTCTTTCCAGTTTTGAACGGAAGATATTTCCTTTTTCACCATAGCCTTCTATGGGCTTCCAAATATCCCTTTGCCAATTCCACAAGTACAGCCTTAGCGAAAGGCTTCTTGAAGGGAAAGATGTAACTCTGTGAGATGAAGTAACAGAACACAGAGCAGTTTCTCAGAAAGCTTCTTTCCAGTTTTGAACGGAAGATATTTCCTTTTTCACCATAGGCCTCTAAGGACTTCGAAATATCCCTTTGCCAATTAGAGAAGAACAGCCTTAGCGAAAGGCTTCTTGAAGGGAAAGATGTAACTCTGTGAGATGAATTCACAGAACACAGACTACTTTCTCAGAAAGCTTCTTTCCAGTTTTGAACGGAAGATATTTCCTTTTTCACCATAGCCGTCTAAGGGCTTCCAAATATCCCTTTGCCAATTCCACAAGAACAGCCTTAGCGAAAGGCTTCTTGAAGGGAAAGATGTAACTCTGTGAGATGAATTAACAGAACACAGAGCAGTTTCTCAGAAAGCTTCTTTCCAGTTTTGAACGGAAGATATTTCCTTTTTCACCATAGCCCTCTATGGGCTTCCAAATATCCCTTTGCCAATTCCACAAGAACAGCCTTAGCGAAAGGCTTCTTGAAGGGAAAGATGTAACTCTGTGAGATGAATTAACAGAACACAGAGCAGTTTCTCAGAAAGCTTCTTTCCAGTTTTGAACGGAAGATATTTCCTTTTTCACCATAGCCATCTATGGGCTTCCAAATATCGCTTTGCCAATGCCACAAGAACAGCCTTAGCGAAAGGCTTCTTGAAGGGAAAGATGTAGCTATGTGAGAAGAATTAACAGAACACAGAGCAGTTTCTCAGAAAGCTTCTTTCCAGTTTTGAACGGAAGATATTTCCTTTTTCACCATAGCCCTCTAAGGACTTCAAAATATCCCTTTGCCAAATCCACAAGAAGAGTCTTAGCGAAAGGTTTCTTGAAGGGAAAGATGTAACTCTGTGAGATGAATTAACAGAACACAGAGCAGTTTCTCAGAAAGCTTCTTTCCAGTTTTGAACGGAAGATATTTCCTTTTTCACCATAGCCCTCTATGGGCTTACCAATATCCCTTTCCCAAATACACAAGAACAGCCTTAGCGAAAGGCTTCTTGAAGCGAAAGATGTAACTCTGTGAGATGAATTAACAGAACACAGAGCAGTTTCTCAGAAAGCTTCTTTCCAGTTTTGAACGGAAGATATTTCCTTTTTCACCATAGCCCTCTATGGGCTTCCAAATATCGCTTTGCCAATTCCACAAGAACAGCCTTAGCGAAAGGCTTCTTGAAGGGAAAGATGTAACTCTGTGAGATGAATTAACAGAACACAGAGCAGTTTCTCAGAAAGCTTCTTTCCAATTTTAAACGGAAGATATTTCCTTTTTCACCATAGCGCTCTAGGGGCTTCCAAATATCCCTTTCTCAAATCCACAAGAACAGCCTTAGCGAAAGGCTTCTTGAAGGGAAAGATGTAACTCTGTGAGATGAATTCACAGAACACAGAGCAGTTTCTCAGAAAGCTTCTTTCCAGTTTTGAACGGAAGATATTTCCTTTTTCACCATAGCCGTCTATGGGCTTCCAAATATCACTTTGCCAATTCCTCAAGAACAGCCTTAGCGAAAGGCTTCTTGAAGGGAAAGATGTAACTCTGTGAGATGAATTAACAGAACACAGAGCAGTTTCTCAGAAAACTTCTTTCCAGTTGTAAACGGAAGATATTTCCTTTTTCACCATAGCCCTCTATGGGCTTCCAAATATCCCTTTGCCAATTCCACAACAACAGCCTTAGCGAAAGGCTTCTTGAAGGGAAAGATGTAACTCTGTGAGATGAATTAACAGAACACAGAGCCGTTTCTAAGAAAGCTTCTTTCCAGTTTTGAACGGAAGATATTTTCTTTTTCACCATAGCCCTCTAAGGGCTTCCCAATATACCTTTGCCAATTCCACAACACCAGCCTTAGCGAAAGGTTTCTTGAAGGGAAAGATGTAACTCTGTGAGATGAATTCACAGAACACAGAGCAGTTTCTCAGAAAGCTTCCTTCCAGTTTTGAACGGAAGATATTTCCTTTTTCACCATAGGTCTCTATGGGCTTCCAAATATCCCTTTCCCAATTCCACAAGAACAGCCTTAGCGAAAGGTTTCTTGAAGGGAAAGATGTAACTCTGTGAGATGAATTCACAGAACACAGAGCAGTTTCTCAGAAAGCTTCTTTCCAGTTTTGAACGGAAGATATTTCCTTTTTCACCATAGCCGTCTATGTTCTTCCGAATATCCCTTTGCCAATTCCACAAGAACAGCCTTAGCCAAAGGCTTCTTAAAGGGAAAGATGTAACTCTGTGAGATGAATTAACAGAACACAGAGCAGTTTCTCAGAAAGCTTCTTTCCAGTTTTGAACGGAAGTTATTTCCTTTTTCACCATAGCCCTCTAAGGGCTTCCAAATATCCCTTTGCCAATTCCACAAGAACAGCCTTAGGGAAAGGCTTCTTGAAGGGAAAGATGTTACTCTGTGAAATGAATTAACAGAACACAGAGCAGTTTCTCAGAAAGCTTCTTTCCAGTTTTGAACGGAAGATATTTCCTTTTTCACCAGAGCCCTCTATGGGCTTCCAAATATCCCTTTGCCAATTCCACAAGAACAGCCTTAGTGAAAGGCGTCTTGAAGGGAAAGATGTAACTCTGTGAGATGAATTCACAGAACACAGAGCAGTTTCTCAGAAAGCTTCTTTCCAGTTTTGAACGGAAGATATTTCCTTTTTCACCATAGCCGTCTATTCTCTTCCAAATATCCCTTTGCCAATTCCTCAAGAACAGCCTTAGCGAAAGGCTTCTTGAAGGGAAAGATGTAAATCTGTGAGATGAATTCACAGAACATAGAACAGTTTCTCAGAAAGCTTCTTTCCAGTTTTGAACGGAAGATATTTCCTTTGTAACCATAGCCGTCTATGGGCTTCCAAATATCCCTTTGCCAATTCCACAAGAACAGCCTTAGCGAAAGGCTTCTTGAAGGGAAAGATGTAACTCTGTGAGATGAATTAACAGAACACAGAGCAGTTTCTCCGAAAGCTTCTTTCCAGTTTTGAACGGAAGATATTTCCTTTTTCACCATAGCCCTCTATGGGCTTCCAAATATCCCTTTGCCAATTCCACAAGAACAGCCTTAGCGAAAGGCTTCTTGAAGGGAAAGATGTAACTCTGTGAGATGAATTAACAGAACACAGAGCAGTTTCTCAGAAAGCTTCTTTCCAGTTTTGAATGGAAGATATTTCCTTTTTCACCATAGTCCTCTATGGGCTTCCAAATATCGCTTTGCCAATTCCACAAGAACAGCCTTAGCGAAAGGCTTCTTGAAGGGAAAGATGTAACTCTGTGAGATGAATTAACAGAACACAGAGCAGTTTCTCAGAAAGCTTCTTTCCAATTTTAAACGGAAGATGTTTCCTTTTTCACCATAGCCCCTTAAGGACTTCCAAATATCCCTTTGCCAATTCCACAAGAACAGCCTTAGTGAAAGGCTTCTTCAAGGGAAAGATGTAACTCTGTGAGATGAATTAACAGAACACAGAGCAGTTTCTCAGAAAGCTTCTTTCCGGTATTGAAAGGAAGATATTTCCTTTTTCACCATAGCCCTCTATGGGCTTCCAAATATCCCTTTCTCAAATCCACAAGAACAGCCTTAGCGAAAGGCTTCTTGAAGGGAAAGATGTAACTCTGTGAGATGAATTCACGGAACACAGAGCAGTTTCTCAGAAAGCTTCTTTCCAGTTTTGAACGGAAGATATTTCCTTTTTCACCATAGCCGTCTATGGGCTTCCAAATATCCCTTTGCCAATTCCTCAAGAACAGCCTTAGCGAAAGGCTTCTTGAAGGGAAAGATGTAACTCTGTGAGATGAATTAACAGAACACAGAGCAGTTTCTCAGAAAACTTCTTTCCAGTTTTAAACGGAAGATATTTCCTTTTTCACCATAGCCCTCTATGGGCTTCCAATTATCCCTTTGCCAATTCCACAAAAACAGCCTTAGCGAAAGGCTTCTTGAAGGGAAACATGTAACTCTGTGAGATGAATTAACAGAACACAGAGCCGTTTCTAAGAAAGCTTCATTCCAGTTTTGAAAGGAAGATATTTCCTTTTTCACCATAGCCCTCTATGGGCTTCCCAATATACCTTTGCCAATTCCACAACAACAGTCTTAGCGAAAGGTTTCTTGAAGGGAAAGATGTAACTCTGTGAGATGAATTCACAGAACACAGAGCAGTTTCTCAGAAAGCTTCTTTCCAGTTTTGAACGGAAGATATTTCCTTTTTCACAATAGCCGTCTATGTTCTTCCAAATATCCCTTTGCCAATTCCACAAGAACAGCCTTAGCCAAAGGCTTCTTGAAGGGAAAGATGTAACTCTGTGAGATGAATTAACAGTACACAGAGCAGTTTCTCAGAAAGCTTCTTTCCAGTTTTGAACGGAAGATATTTCCTTTTTCACCATAGCCCTCTATGGGCTTCCAAATATCGCTTTGCCAATTCCACAAGAACAGCATTAAGCAAAGGCTTCCTGAAGGGAAAGATGTAACTCTGTGAGATGAATTAACAGAACACAGAGCAGTTTTTCACAAAGGTTCTTTCCAGTTTTGAACGGAAGATATTTCCTTTTTCACCATAGCCCTCTATGGGCTTCCAAATATCCCTTTGCCAAATCCACAAGAACAGCCTTAGCGAAAGGCTTCTTGAAGGGAAAGATGTAACTCTGTGAGATGAATTAACAGAACACAGAGCAGTTTCTCAGAAAGCTTCTTTCCAATTTTAAACGGAAGGTATTTCCTTTTTCACCATAGCCCTTTAAGGACTTCCAAATATCCCTTTGCCATTTCCACAAGAACAGCCTTAGTGAAAGGCTTCTTCAAGGGAAAGAAGTAACTCTGTGAGATGAAATAACAGAACACAGAGCAGTTTCTCAGAAAGCTTCTTTCCGGTTTTGAACGGAAGATATTTCCTTTTTCACCATAGCGCTCTAGGGGCTTCCAAATATCCCTTTCTCAAATCCACAAGAACAGCCTTAGCGAAAGGCTTCTTGAAGGGAAAGATGTAACTCTGTGAGATGAATTCACAGAACACAGAGCAGTTTCTCAGAAAGCTTCTTTCCAGTTTTGAACGGAAGATATTTCCTTTTTCACCATAGCCGTCTATGGGCTTCCAAATATCACTTTGCCAATTCCTCAAGAACAGCCTTAGCGAAAGGCTTCTTGAAGGGAAAGATGTAACTCTGTGAGATGAATTTACAGAACACAGAGCAGTTTCTCAGAAAGCTTCTTTCCAGTTTTGAACGGAAGATATTTCCTTTTTCACCATAGCCCTCTAAGGGCTTCCAAATATCCCTTTGCCAATTCCACAAGAACAGCCTTAGGGAAAGGCTTCTTGAAGGGAAAGATGTAACTCTGTGAGATGAATTAACAGAACACAGAGCAGTTTCTCAGAAAGCTTCTTTCCAGTTTTGAACGGAAGATATTTCCTTTTTCACCATACCCCTCTATGGGCTTCCACATATCCCTTTGCCAATTCCACAAGAACAGCCTTAGCGAAAGGCGTCTTGAAGGGAAAGATGTAACTCTGTGAGATGAATTCACAGAACACAGAGCAGTTTCTCAGAAAGCTTTTTTCCAGTTTTGAACGGAAGATATTTCCTTTTTCACCATAGCCGTCTATTGGCTTCCAAATATCCCTTTGCCAATTCCTCAAGAACAGCCTTAGCGAAAGGCTTCTTGAAGGGAAAGATGTAACTCTGTGAGATGAATTCACAGAACACAGAGCAGTTTCTCAGAAAGCTTCTTTCCAGTTTTGAACGGAATATATTTCCTTTTTAACCATAGCCGTCTATGGGCTTCCAAATATCCCTTTGCCAATTCCACAAGAACAGCCTTAGCGAAAGGCTTCTTGAAGGGAAAGATGTAACTCTGTGAGATGAATTAACAGAACACAGAGCAGTTTCTCAGAAAGCTTCTTTCCAGTTTTGAACGGAAGATATTTCCTTTTTCACCATAGCCCTCTATGGGCTTCCAAATATCCCTTTGCCAATTCCACAAGAACAGCCTTAGCGAAAGGCTTCTTGAAGGGAAAGATGTAACTCTGTGAGATGAATTAACAGAACACAGAGCAGTTTCTCAGAAAGCTTCTTTCCAGTTTTGAACGGAAGATATTTCCTTTTTCACCATAGTCCTCTATGGGCTTCCAAATATCGCTTTGCCAATTCCAAAAGAACAGCCTTAGCGAAAGGCTTCTTGAAGGGAAAGATGTAACTCTGTGAGGTGAATTAACAGAACACAGAGCAGTTTCTCAGAAAGCTTCTTTCCAATTTTAAACGGAAGATATTTCCTTTTTCACCATAGCCCCTTAAGGACTTCCAAATATCCCTTTGCCAATTCCACAAGAACAGCCTTAGTGAAAGGCTTCTTCAAGGGAAAGATGTAACTCTGTGAGATGAATTAACAGAACACAGAGCAGTTTCTCAGAAAGCTTCTTTCCAGTTTTGAACGGAAGATATTTCCTTTTTCACCATAGCCCTCTATGGGCTTCCAAATATCCCTTTCTCAAATCCACAAGAACAGCCTTAGCGAAAGGCTTCTTGAAGGGAAAGATGTAACTCTGTGAGATGAATTCACAGAACACAGAGCAGTTTCTCAGAAAGCTTCTTTCCAGTTTTGAACGGAAGATATTTCCTTTTTCACCATAGCCGTCTATGGGCTTCCAAATATCCCTTTGCCAATTCCTCAAGAACAGCCTTAGCGAAAGGCTTCTTGAAGGGAAAGATGTAACTCTGTGAGATGAATTAACAGAACACAGAGCAGTTTCTCAGAAAGCTTCTTTCCAGTTTTGAACGGAAGATATTTCCTTTTTCACCATAGCCCTCTATGGGCTTCCAAATATCCCTTTGCCAATTCCACAAGAACAGCCTTAGCGAAAGGCTTCTTGAAGGGAAAGATGTAACTCTGTGAGATGAATTCACAGAACACAGAGCAGTTTCTCAGAAAGCTTCTTTCCAGTTTTGAACGGAAGATATTTCCTTTTTCACCATAGCTCCCTATGGGCTTCCAAATATCCCTTTGCCAATTCCACAAGAACAGCCTTAGCGAAAGGCTTCTTGAAGGCAAAGATGTAACTCTGTGAGATGAATTCACAGAACACAGAGCAGTTTCTCAGAAAGCTTCTTTCCAGTTTTGAACGGAAGATATTTCCTTTTTTACCATAGGCCTCCATGGGCTTGCAAATATCCCTTTGCCAATTCCACAAGAACAGCCTTAGCGAAAGGCTTCTTATGGGAAAGATGTAACTCTGTGAGATGAATTAACAGAACACAGAGCAGTTTCTCAGAAAGCTTCTTTGCAGTTTTGAACGGAAGATATTTCCTTTTTCACCATAGCCCTCTAAGGGCTTCCAAATATCCCTTTGCCAATTCCACAAGAACAGCCTTAGGGAAAGGCTTCTTGAAGGGAAAGATGTAACTCTATGAGATGAATTAACAGAACACAGAGCAGTTTCTCAGAAAGCTTCTTTCCAGTTTTGAACGGAAGATATTTCCTTTTTCACCATAGCCCTCTATGGGCTTCCAAATATCCCTTTGCCAATTCCACAAGAACAGCCTTAGCGAAAGGCGTCTTGAAGGGAAAGATGTAACTCTGTGAGATGAATTAACAGAACACAGAGCAGTTTCTCAGAAAGCTTCTTTCCAGTTTTGAACGGAAGATATTTCCTTTTTCACCATAGCCGTCTATTGGCTTCCAAATATCCCTTTGCCCATTCCTCAAGAACAGCCTTAGCGAAAGGCTTCTTGAAGGGAAAGATGTAAATCTGTGAGATGAATTCACAGAACACAGAGCAGTTTCTCAGAAAGCTTCTTTCCAGTTTTGAACGGAAGATATTTCCTTTTTAACCATAGCCGTCTATGGGCTTCCAAATATCCCTTTGCCAATTCCACAAGAACAGCCTTAGCGAAAGGCTTCTTGAAGGGAAAGATGTAACTCTGTGAGATGAATTAACAGAACACAGAGCCGTTTCTAAGAAAGCTTCTTTCCAGTTTTGAACGGAAGATATTTCCTTTTTCACCATAGCCCTCTAAGGGCTTCCCAATATACCTTTGCCAATTCCACAACAACAGCCTTAGCGAAAGGTTTCTTGAAGGGAAAGATGTAACTCTGTGAGATGAATTCACAGAACACAGAGCAGTTTCTCAGAAAGCTTCCTTCCAGTTTTGAACGGAAGATATTTCCTTTTTCACCATAGGCCTCTATGGGCTTCCAAATATCCCTTTCCCAATTCCACAAGAACAGCCTTAGCGAAAGGTTTCTTGAAGGGAAAGATGTAACTCTGTGAGATGAATTCACAGAACACAGAGCAGTTTCTCAGAAAGCTTCTTTCCAGTTTTGAACGGAAGATATTTCCTTTTTCACCATAGCCGTCTATGTTCTTCCGAATATCCCTTTGCCAATTCCACAAGAACAGCCTTAGCCAAAGGCTTCTTAAAGGGAAAGATGTAACTCTGTGAGATGAATTAACAGAACACAGAGCAGTTTCTCAGAAAGCTTCTTTCCAGTTTTGAACGGAAGTTATTTCCTTTTTCACCATAGCCCTCTAAGGGCTTCCAAATATCCCTTTGCCAATTCCACAAGAACAGCCTTAGGGAAAGGCTTCTTGAAGGGAAAGATGTTACTCTGTGAAATGAATTAACAGAACACAGAGCAGTTTCTCAGAAAGCTTCTTTCCAGTTTTGAACGGAAGATATTTCCTTTTTCACCATAGCCCTCTATGGGCTTCCAAATATCCCTTTGCCAATTCCACAAGAACAGCCTTAGTGAAAGGCGTCTTGAAGGGAAAGATGTAACTCTGTGAGATGAATTCACAGAACACAGAGCAGTTTCTCAGAAAGCTTCTTTCCAGTTTTGAACGGAAGATATTTCCTTTTTCACCATAGCCGTCTATTGGCTTCCAAATATCCCTTTGCCAATTCCTCAAGAACAGCCTTAGCGAAAGGCTTCTTGAAGGGAAAGATGTAAATCTGTGAGATGAATTCACAGAACATAGAACAGTTTCTCAGAAAGCTTCTTTCCAGTTTTGAACGGAAGATATTTCCTTTGTAATCATAGCCGTCTATGGGCTTCCAAATATCCCTTTGCCAATTCCACAAGAACAGCCTTAGCGAAAGGCTTCTTGAAGGGAAAGATGTAACTCTGTGAGATGAATTAACAGAACACAGAGCAGTTTCTCCGAAAGCTTCTTTCCAGTTTTGAACGGAAGATATTTCCTTTTTCACCATAGCCCTCTATGGGCTTCCAAATATCCCTTTGCCAATTCCACAAGAACAGCCTTAGCGAAAGGCTTCTTGAAGGGAAAGATGTAACTCTGTGAGATGAATTAACAGAACACAGAGCAGTTTCTCAGAAAGCTTCTTTCCAGTTTTGAATGGAAGATATTTCCTTTTTCACCATAGTCCTCTATGGGCTTCCAAATATCGCTTTGCCAATTCCACAAGAACAGCCTTAGCGAAAGGCTTCTTGAAGGGAAAGATGTAACTCTGTGAGATGAATTAACAGAACACAGAGCAGTTTCTCAGAAACCTTCTTTCCAATTTTAAACGGAAGATGTTTCCTTTTTCACCATAGCCCCTTAAGGACTTCCAAATATCCCTTTGCCAATTCCACAAGAACAGCCTTAGTGAAAGGCTTCTTCAAGGGAAAGATGTAACTCTGTGAGATGAATTAACAGAACACAGAGCAGTTTCTCAGAAAGCTTCTTTCCGGTATTGAAAGGAAGATATTTCCTTTTTCACCATAGCCCTCTATGGGCTTCCAAATATCCCTTTCTCAAATCCACAAGAACAGCCTTAGCGAAAGGCTTCTTGAAGGGAAAGATGTAACTCTGTGAGATGAATTCACAGAACACAGAGCAGTTTCTCAGAAAGCTTCTTTCCAGTTTTGAACGGAAGATATTTCCTTTTTCACCATAGCCGTCTATGGGCTTCCAAATATCCCTTTGCCAATTCCTCAAGAACAGCCTTAGCGAAAGGCTTCTTGAAGGGAAAGATGTAACTCTGTGAGATGAATTAACAGAACACAGAGCAGTTTCTCAGAAAACTTCTTTCCAGTTTTAAACGGAAGATATTTCCTTTTTCACCATAGCCCTCTATGGGCTTCCAATTATCCCTTTGCCAATTCCACAAAAACAGCCTTAGCGAAAGGCTTCTTGAAGGGAAACATGTAACTCTGTGAGATGAATTAACAGAACACAGAGCCGTTTCTAAGAAAGCTTCTTTACAGTTTTGAACGGAAGATATTTCCTTTTTCACCATAGCCCTCTATGGGCTTCCCAATATACCTTTGCCAATTCCACAACAACAGTCTTAGCGAAAGGTTTCTTGAAGGGAAAGATGTAACTCTGTGAGATGAATTCACAGAACACAGAGCAGTTTCTCAGAAAGCTTCTTTCCAGTTTTGAACGGAAGATATTTCCTTTTTCACCATAGCCGTCTATGTTCTTCCAAATATCCCCTTGCCAATTCCACAAGAACAGCCTTAGCCAAAGGCTTCTTGAAAGGAAAGATGTAACTCTGTGAGATGAATTAACAGTACACAGAGCAGTTTCTCAGAAAGCTTCTTTCCAGTTTTGAACGGAAGATATTTCCTTTTTCACCATAGCCCTCTATGGGCTTCCAAATATCGCTTTGCCAATTCCACAAGAACAGCCTTAAGCAAAGGCTTCCTGAAGGGAAAGATGTAACTCTGTGAGATGAATTAACAGAACACAGAGCAGTTTTTCACAAAGGTTCTTTCCAGTTTTGAACGGAAGATATTTCCTTTTTCACCATAGCCCTCTATGGGCTTCCAAATATCCCTTTGCCAAATCCACAAGAACAGCCTTAGCGAAAGGCTTCTTGAAGGGAAAGATGTAACTCTGTGAGATGAATTCACAGAACACAGAGCAGTTTCTCAGAAAGCTTCTTTCCAATTTTAAACGGAAGGTATTTCCTTTTTCACCATAGCCCTTTAAGGACTTCCAAATATCCCTTTGCCATTTCCACAAGAACAGCCTTAGTGAAAGGCTTCTTCAAGGGAAAGAAGTAACTCTGTGAGATGAAATAACAGAACACAGAGCAGTTTCTCAGAAAGCTTCTTTCCGGTTTTGAACGGAAGATATTTCCTTTTTCACCATAGCGCTCTAGGGGCTTCCAAATATCCCTTTCTCAAATCCACAAGAACAGCCT
Source organism: Chlorocebus sabaeus (assembly GCF_047675955.1). NCBI lineage: Eukaryota > Metazoa > Chordata > Mammalia > Primates > Cercopithecidae > Chlorocebus > Chlorocebus sabaeus. The sequence goes on along the minus strand of NW_027327013.1, from coordinate 627,890 downwards.
TAGCGAAAGGCTTCTTGAAGGGAAAGATGTAACTCTGTGAGATGAATTCACAGAACACAGAGCAGTTTCTCAGAAAGCTTCTTTCCAGTTTTGAACGGAAGATATTTCCTTTTTCACCATAGCCGTCTATGGGCTTCCAAATATCACTTTGCCAATTCCTCAAGAACAGCCTTAGCGAAAGGCTTCTTGAAGGGAAAGATGTAACTCTGTGAGATGAATTTACAGAACTCAGAGCAGTTTCTCAGAAAGCTTCTTTCCAGTTTTGAACGGAAGATATTTCCTTTTTCACCATAGCCCTCTAAGGGCTTCCAAATATCCCTTTGCCAATTCCACAAGAACAGCCTTAGGGAAAGGCTTCTTGAAGGGAAAGATGTAACTCTGTGAGATGAATTAACAGAACACAGAGCAGTTTCTCAAAAAGCTTCTTTCCAGTTTTGAACGGAAGATATTTCCTTTTTCACCATACCCCTCTATGGGCTTCCACATATCCCTTTGCCAATTCCACAAGAACAGCCTTAGCGAAAGGCGTCTTGAAGGGAAAGATGTAACTCTGTGAGATGAATTCACAGAACACAGAGCAGTTTCTCAGAAAGCCTTTTTCCAGTTTTGAACGGAATATATTTCCTTTTTAACCATAGCCGTCTATGGGCTTCCAAATATCCCTTTGCCAATTCCACAAGAACAGCCTTAGCGAAAGGCTTCTTGAAGGGAAAGATGTAACTCTGTGAGATGAATTAACAGAACACAGAGCAGTTTCTCAGAAAGCTTCTTTCCAGTTTTGAACGGAAGATATTTCCTTTTTCACCATAGCCCTCTATGGGCTTAAAAATATCCCTTTGCCAATTCCACAAGAACAGCATTAGCGAAAGGCTTCTTGAAGGGAAAGATGTAACTCTGTGAGATGAATTAACAGAACACAGAGCAGTTTCTCAGAAAGCTTCTTTCCAGTTTTGAACGGAAGATATTTCCTTTTTCACCATAGTCCTCTATGGGCTTCCAAATATCGCTTTGCCAATTCCAAAAGAACAGCCTTAGCGAAAGGCTTCTTGAAGGGAAAGATGTAACTCTGTGAGGTGAATTAACAGAACACAGAGCAGTTTCTCAGAAAGCTTCTTTCCAATTTTAAACGGAAGATATTTCCTTTTTCACCATAGCCCCTTAAGGACTTCCAAATATCCCTTTGCCAATTCCACAAGAACAGCCTTAGTGAAAGGCTTCTTCAAGGGAAAGATGTAACTCTGTGAGATGAATTAACAGAACACAGAGCAGTTTCTCAGAAAGCTTCTTTCCGGTATTGAACGGAAGATATTTCCTTTTTCACCATAGCCCTCTATGGGCTTCCAAATATCCCTTTCTCAAATCCACAAGAACAGCCTTAGCGAAAGGCTTCTTGAAGGGAAAGATGTAACTCTGTGAGATGAATTCACAGAACACAGAGCAGTTTCTCAGAAAGCTTCTTTCCAGTTTTGAACGGAAGATATTTCCTTTTTCACCATAGCCGTCTATGGGCTTCCAAATATCCCTTTGCCAATTCCTCAAGAACAGCCTTAGCGAAAGGCTTCTTGAAGGGAAAGATGTAACTCTGTGAGATGAATTAACAGAACACAGAGCAGTTTCTCAGAAAGCTTCTTTCCAGTTTTGAACGGAAGATATTTCCTTTTTCACCATAGCCCTCTATGGGCTTCCAAATATCCCTTTGCCAATTCCACAAGAACAGCCTTAGCGAAAGGCTTCTTGAAGGGAAAGATGTAACTCTGTGAGATGAATTCACAGAACACAGAGCAGTTTCTCAGAAAGCTTCTTTCCAGTTTTGAACGGAAGATATTTCCTTTTTCACCATAGCCCTCTATGGGCTTCCAAATATCCCTTTGCCAATTCCACAAGAACAGCCTTAGCGAAAGGCTTCTTGAAGGCAAAGATGTAACTCTGTGAGATGAATTCACAGAACACAGAGCAGTTTCTCAGAAAGCTTCTTTCCAGTTTTGAACGGAAGATATTTCCTTTTTTACCATAGGCCTCCATGGGCTTGCAAATATCCCTTTGCCAATTCCACAAGAACAGCCTTAGCGAAAGGCTTCTTAAAGGGAAAGATGTAACTCTGTGAGATGAATTAACAGAACACAGAGCAGTTTCTCAGAAAGCTTCTTTGCAGTTTTGAACGGAAGATATTTCCTTTTTCACCATAGCCCTCTAAGGGCTTCCAAATATCCCTTTGCCAATTCCACAAGAACAGCCTTAGGGAAAGGCTTCTTGAAGGGAAAGATGTAACTCTGTGAGATGAATTCACAGAACACAGAGCAGTTTCTCAGAAAGCTTCTTTCCAGTTTTGAACGGAAGATATTTCCTTTTTCACCTTAGCCCTCTATGGGCTTCCAAATATCCCTTTGCCAATTCCACAAGAACAGCCTTAGCGAAAGGCGTCTTGAAGGGAAAGATGTAACTCTGTGAGATGAATTAACAGAACACAGAGCGGTTTCTCAGAAAGCTTCTTTCCAGTTTTGAACGGAAGATATTTCCTTTTTCACCTTAGCCGTCTATTGGCTTCCAAATATCCCTTTGCCCATTCCTCAAGAACAGCCTTAGCGAAAGGCTTCTTGAAGGGAAAGATGTAAATCTGTGAGATGAATTCACAGAACACAGAGCAGTTTCTCAGAAAGCTTCTTTCCAGTTTTGAACGGAAGATATTTCCTTTTTAACCATAGCCGTCTATGGGCTTCCAAATATCCCTTTGCCAATTCCACAAGAACAGCCTTAGCGAAAGGCTTCTTGAAGGGAAAGATGTAACTCTGTGAGATGAATTAACAGAACACAGAGCAGTTTCTCAGAAAGCTTCTTTCCAGTTTTGAACGGAAGATATTTCCTTTTTCACCATAGCCCTCTATGGGCTTCCAAATATCCCTTTGCCAATTCCACAAGAACAGCCTTAGCGAAAGGCTTCTTGAAGGGAAAGATGTAACTCTGTGAGATGAATTAACGGAACACAGAGCAGTTTCTCAGAAAGCTTCTTTCCAGTTTTGAACGGAAGATAATTCCTTTTTCACCATAGCCCTCTATGGGCTTCCAAATATCCCTTTGCCAATTCCACAAGAACAGCCTTAGCGAAAGGCTTCTTGAAGGGAAAGATGTAACTCTGTGAGATGAATTAACAGAACACAGAGCAGTTTCTCAGAAAGCTTCTTTCCAGTTTTGAACGGAAGATATTTCCTTTTTCACCATAGCCCTCTATGGGCTTCCAAATATCCCTTTGCCAATTCCACAAGAACAGCCTTAGCGAAAGGCTTCCTGAAGGGAAAGATGTAGCTCTGTGAGATTAATTAACAGAACACAGAGCAGTTTCTCACAAAGCTTCTTTCCAGTTTTGAACGGAAGATATTTCCTTTTTCACCATAGCCCTCTATGGGCTTCCAAATATCGCTATGCCAATTCCACAAGAACAGCCTTAGCGAAAGGCTTCTTGAAGGGAAAGATGTAACTCTGTGAGATGAATTAACAGAACACAGAGCAGTTTCTCAGAAAGCTTCTTTCCGGTTTTGAACGGAAGATATTTCCTTTTTCACCATAGCCCTCTATGGGCTTCCAAATATCCCTTTATCAAATCCACAAGAACAGCCTTAGCGAAAGGCTTCTTGAAGGGAAAGATGTAACTCTGTGAGATGAATTCACAGAACACAGAGCAGTTTCTCAGGAAGCTTCTTTCCAGTTTTGAACGGAAGATATTTCCTTTTTCACCATAGCCGTCTATGGGCTTCCAAATATCCCTTTGCCAATTCCTCAAGAACAGCCTTAGCGAAAGGCTTCTTGAAGGGAAAGATGTAACTCTGTGAGATGAATTAACAGAACTCAGAGCAGTTTGTCAGAAAGCTTCTTTCCAGTTTTGAACGGAAGATATTTCCTTTTTCACCATAGCCCTGTATGGGCTTCCAAATATCCCTTTACCAATTCCACAAGAACACCCTTAGCGAAAGGTTTCTTGAAGGGAAAGATGTATCTCTGTGAGATGAAATAACAGAACACAGAGCCGTTTCTAAGAAAGCTTCTTTCCAGTTTTGAACGGAAGATATTTCCTTTTTCACCATAGCCCTCTATGGGCTTCCCAATATAACTTTGCCAATTCCACAACAACAGCCTTAGCGAAAGGCTTCTTGAAGGGAAAGATGTAACTCTGTGAGATGAATTCACAGAACACAGAGCAGTTTCTCAGAAAGCTTCTTTCCAATTTTGAACGGAAGATATTTCCTTTTTCACCTTAGGCCTCTATGGGCTTCCAAATATCCCTTTGTCAATTCCACAAGAACAGCCTTAGCCAAAGGCTTCTTGAAGGGAAAGATGTAACTCTGTGAGATGAATTAACAGAACACAGAGCAGTTTCTCAGAAAGCTTCTTTCCAGTTTTGAACGGATGATATTTCCTTTTTCACCATAGCCGTCTATGGGCTTCCAAATATCCCTTTGCCAATTCCACAAGAACAGCCTTAGCCAAAGGCTTCTTGAAGGGAAAGATGTAACTCTGTGAGATGAATTAACAGAACACAAACCAGTTTCTCAGAAAGCTTCTTTCCAGTTTTGAACGGAAGATAATTCCTTTTTCACCATAGCCCTCTATGGGCTTCCAAATATCGCTTTGCCAATTCCACAACAACAGCCTTAGCGAAAGGCTTCTTGAAGGGAAACATGTAACTCTGTGAGATGAATTAACAGAACACAGAGCCGTTTCTAAGAAAGCTTCTTTCCAGTTTTGAACGGAAGATATTTCCTTTTTCACCATAGCCCTCTATGGGCTTCCCAATATACCTTTGCCAATACCAGAAAAACAGCCTTAGCGAAAGGTATCTTGAAGGGAAAGATGTAACTCTGTGAGATGAAATCACAGAACACGGAGCAGTTTCTCAGAAAGCTTCTTTCCAGTTTTGAACGGAAGATATTTCCTTTTTCACCTTCGGCCTCTATGGGCTTCCAAATATTCCTTTGCCAATTCCACAAGAACAGCCTTAGCGAAAGGTTTCTTGAAGGGAAAGATGTAACTCGGTGAGATGAATTCACAGAACACAGAGCAGTTTCTCAGAAAGCTTCTTTCCAGTTTTGAACGGAAGATATTTCCTTTTTCACCATAGCCGTCTATGTTCTTCCAAATATCCCTTTGCCAATTCCACAAGAACAGCCTTAGCCAAAGGCTTCTTGAAGGGAAAGATGTAACTCTGTGAGATGAATTAACAGAACACAGAGCAGTTTCTCAAAAGTTTCTTTCCAGTTTTGAACGGAAGATATTTCCTTTTTCACCATAGCCCTCTATGGGCTTCCAAATATCGCTTTGCCAATTCCACAAGAACAGCCTTAGCCAAAGGCTTCCTGAAGGGAAAGATGTAACTCTGTGAGATGAATTAACAGAACACAGAGCAGCTTCTCACAAAGCTCCTTTCCAGTTTTGAACGGAAGATATTTCCTTTTTCACCCTAGCCCACTATGGGCTTCCAAATATCGCTTTGCCAATTCCACGAGAACAGCCTTAGCGAAAGGCTTCTTGAAGGGAAAGATGTAACTCTGTGAGATGAATTAACAGAACACAGAGCAGTTTCTCAGAAAGCTTCTTTCCAGTTTTGAACGGAAGATATTTCCTTTTTCACCATAGCCCTCTATGGGTTTCCAAATATCCCTTTGCCAATTCCACAAGAACAGCCTTAGCGAAAGGCTTCTTGAAGGGAAAGATGTAACTCTGTGAGATGAATTAACAGTACACAGAGCAGTTTCTCAGAAAGCTTCTTTCCAGTTTTGAACGGAACATATTTCCTTTTTCAACATAGCCCTCTATGGGCTTCCAAATATCCCTTTGCCAATTCCACAAGAACAGCCTTAGCGAAAGGCTTCTTGAAGGGAAAGATGTAACTCTGTGAGATGAATTAACAGAACACAGAGCAGTTTCTCACAAAGCATCTTTCCAGTTTTGAACGGAAGATATTTCCTTTTTCACCATAGCCCTCTATGGGCTTCCAAATATCCCTTTGCCAATTCCACAAGAGCAGCCTTAGCGAAAGGCTTCTTGAAGGGAAAGATGTAACTCTGTGAGATGAATTAACAGAACACAGAGCAGTTTCTCAGAAAGCTTCTTTCCAGTTTTGAACGGAAGATATTTCCTTTTTCACCATAGCCCTCTATGGGCTTCCAAATATCCCTTTGCCAATTCCACAAGAACAGCCTTAGTGAAAGGCTTCTTGAAGGGAAAGATGTAACTCTGTGAGATGAATTAACAGAACACAGAGCAGTTTCTCAGAAAGCTTCTTTCCAGTTTTGAACGGAAGATATTTCCTTTTTCACCATAGCCCTCTATGGGCTTCCAAATATCCCTTTGCCAATTCCACAAGAACAGCCTTAGCGAAAGGCTTCTTGAAGGGAAAGATGTAACTCTGTGAGATGAATTCACAGAACACAGAGCAGTTTCTCAGAAAGCTTCTTTCCAGTTTTGAACGGAAGATATTTCCTTTTTCACCATAGGCCTCTAAGGGCTTCTAAATATCCCTTTGCCAATTCCACGAGAACAGCCTTAGCGAAAGGCTTCTTGAAGCGAAAGATGTAACTCTGTGAGATGAATTCACAGAACACAGAGCAGTTTCTCAGAAAGCTTCTTTCCAGTTTTGAACGGAAGATATTTCCGTTTTAACCATAGCCGTCTATGGGCTTCCAAATATCCCTTTGCCAATTCCACAAGAACAGCCTTAGCGAAAGGCTTCTTGAAGGGAAAGATGTAACTCTGTGAGATGAATTAACAGAACACAGAGCAGTTTCTCAGAAAGCTTCTTTCCAGTTTTGAACGGAAGATATTTCCTTTTTCACCATAGCCCTCTACGGGCTTCCAAATATCCCTTTGCCAATTCCACAAGAACAGCCTTAGCGAAAGGCTTCTTGAAGGGAAAGATGTAACTCTGTGAGATGAATTAACAGAACACAGAGCAGTTTCTCAGAAAGCTTCTTTCCAGTTTTGAACGGAAGATATTTCCTTTTTCACCATAGGCCTCTATGGGCTTCCAAATATCCCTTTGCCAATTCCACAAGAACAGCCTTAGCGAAAGGCTTCTTGAAGTGAAAGATGTAACTCTGTGAGATTAATTTACAGAACACAGAGCAGTTTCTCAGAAAGCTTCTTTCCAGTTTTGAACGGAAGGTATTTCCTTTTTCACCATAGCCCTCTATGGGGTTCCAAATATCCCTTTGCCAATTCCACAAGAACAGCCTTAGCGAAAGGCTTCTTGAAGGGAAAGATGTAACTCTGTGAGATGAATTCACAGAACACAGAGCAGTTTCTCAGAAAGCTTCTTTCCAGTTTTGAACGGAAGATATTTCCTTTTTCACCATAGCCCTCTATGGGCTTCCAAATATCCCTTTGCCAATTCCACAAGAACAGCCTTAGCGAAAGGCTTCTTGAAGGGAAAGATGTAACTCTGTGAGATGAATTAACGGAACACAGAGCAGTTTCTCAGAAACCTTCTTTCCAGTTTTGAACGGAAGATATTTCCTTTTTCACCATAGCCCTCTATGGGTTTCCAAATATCCCTTTGCCAATTCCACAAGAACAGCCTTAGCGAAAGGCTTCTTGAAGGGAAAGATGTAACTCTGTGAGATGAATTCACAGAACACAGAGCGGTTTCTCAGAAAGCTTCTTTCCAGTTTTGAACGGAAGATATTTCCTTTTTCACCATAGCCGTCTATGGGCTTCCAAATATCCCTTTGCCAATTCCTCAAGAACAGCCTTAGCGAAAGGCTTCTTGAAGGGAAAGATGTAACTCTGTGAGATGAATTAACAGAACACAGAGTCGTTTCTCAGAAAGCTTCTTTCCAGTTTTGAACGGAAGATATTTCCTTTTTCACCATAGCCGTCTAAGGGCTTCCAAATATCCCTTTGCCAATTCCACATGAACAGCCTTAGCGAAAGGCTTCTTGAAGGGAAAGATGTAACTCTGTGAGATGAATTAACACAACACAGAGCCGTTTCTCAGAAAGCTTCTTTCCAGTTTTGAACGGAAGATATTTCCTTTTTCACCATAGCCCTCTATGGGCTTCCAAATATTCCTTTGCCAATTCCACAAAAACAGCCTTAGCGAAAGGCTTCTTGAAGGGAAAGATGTAACTCTGTGAGATGAATTAACAGAACACAGAACAGTTTCTCAGAAAGCTTCTTTCCAGTTTTGAACGGAAGATATTTCCTTTTTCACCATAGCCCTCTATGGGCTTCCAAATATCCCTTTGCCAATTCCACAAGAACAGCCTTAGCGAAAGCCTTCTTGACGGGAAAGTTGTAACTCTGTGAGATGAATTAACAGAACACAGAGCAGTTTCTCAGAAAGCTTCTTTCCAGTTTTGAACGGAAGATATTTCCTTTTTCACCATAGCCGTCTATGGGCTTGCAAATATCCCTTTGCCAATTCCAGAAGAACAGCCTTAGCGAAAGGCTTCTTGAAGGGAAAGATGTAACTCTGTGAGATGAATTCACAGAACACAGAGCAGTTTCTCAGAAAGCTTCTTTCCAGTTTTGAACGGAAGATATTTCCTTTTTCACCATAGCCCTCTATGGGCTTCCAAATATCCCTTTGCCAATTCCAGAAGAACAGCCTTAGCGAAAGGCTTCTTGAAGGGAAAGATGTAACTCTGTGAGATGAATTAACAGAACACAGAGCAGTTTCTCAGAGAGCTTCTCTCCAGTTTTGAACGGAAGATATTTCCTTTTTCACCATAGCCCTCTATGGGCTTCCAAATATCCCTTTGCCAATTCCACAAGTACAGCCTTAGCGAAAGGCTTCTTGAAGGGAAAGATGTAACTCTGTGAGATGAATTAACAGAACACAGAGCAGTTTCTCAGAAAGCTTCTTTCCAGTTTTGAACTGAAGATATTTCCTTTTTCACCATAGGCCTCTAAGGACTTCCAAATATCCCTTTGCCAATTCCAGAAGAACAGCCTTAGCGAAAGGCTTCTTGAAGGGAAAGATGTAACTCTGTGAGATGAATTCACAGAACACAGACTACTTTCTCAGAAAGCTTCTTTCCAGTTTTGAACGGAAGATATTTCCTTTTTCACCATAGCCCTCTATGGGCTTCCAAATATCGCTTTGCCAATTCCACAAGAACAGCCTTAGCGAAAGGCTTCTTGAAGGGAAAGATGTAACTCTGTGAGATGAATTATCAGAACACAGAGCAGTTTCTCAGAAAGCTTCTTTCCAGTTTTGAACGGAAGATATTTCCTTTTTCACCATAGCCCTATATGGGCTTCCAAGTATCCCTTTGCCAATTCCACAAGAACAGCCTTAGCGAAAGGCTTCTTGAAGGGAAAGATGTAACTCTGTGAGATGAATTATCAGAACACAGAGCAGTTTCTCAGAAAGCTTCTTTCCAGTTTTGAACGGAAGATATTTCCTTTTTCACCAGAGCCCTCTATGGGCTTCCACATATGCCTTTGCCAATTCCACAAGAACAGCCTTAGCGAAAGGCTTCTTGAAGGCAAAGATGTAACTCTGTGAGATGAATTCACAGAACACAGAGCAGTTTCTCAGAAAGCTTCTTTCCAGTTTTGAACGGAAGATATTTCCTTTTTCACCATAGCCCTCTATGGGCTTCCAAATATCGCTTTGCCAATTCCACAAGAACAGCCTTAGCGAAAGGCTTCTTGAAGGGAAAGATGTAACTCTGTGAGATGAATCCACAGAACACAGAGCAGTTTCTCAGAAAGCTTCTTTCCAGTTTTGAACGGAAGATATTTCCTTTTTCACCATAGCCGTCTAAGGGCTTCCAAATATCCCTTTGCCAATTCCACAAAAACAGCCTTAGCGAAAGGCTTCTTGAAGGAAAAGATGTAACTCTTTGAGATGAATTAACAGAACACAGAGCAGTTTCTCAGAAAGCTTCTTTCCAGTTTTGAACGGAAGATATTTCCTTTTTCACCATAGCCCTCTAGGGGCTTCCAAATATCCCTTTGCCAATTCCACAAGAACAGCCTTAGCGAAAGGCTTCTTGAAGGGAAGGATGTAACTCTGTGAGATGAATTCACAGAACACAGAGCAGTTTCTCAGAAAGCTTCTTTCCAGTTTTGAACAGAAGATATTTCCATTTTCACCATAGCCGTCTATGGGCTTCCAAATATCCCTTTGCCAATTCCACAAGAACAGCCTTAGCGAAAGGCTTCTTGAAGGGAAAGATGTAACTCTGTGAGATGAATTAACAGAACACAGAGCAGTTTCTCAGAAAGCTTCTTTCCAGTTTTGAACGGAAGATATTTCCTTTTTCACCATAGCCCTCTATGGGCTTCCAAATATCCCTTTGCCAATTCCACAAGTACAGCCTTAGCGAAAGGCTTCTTGAAGGGAAAGATGTAACTCTGTGAGATGAATTAACAGAACACAGAGCAGTTTCTCAGAAAGCTTCTTTCCAGTTTTGAACGGAAGATATTTCCTTTTTCACCATAGCCGTCTATGGGCTTCCAAATATCCCTTTGCCAATTCCACAAGAACAGCCTTAGCGAAAGGCTTCTTGAAGGGAAAGATGTAAATCTGTGAGATGAATTAACAGAACACAGAGCAGTTTCTCAGAAAGCTTCTTTCCAGTTTTGAACGGAAGATATTTCCTTTTTCACCATAGCCCTCTATGGGCTTCCAAATATCCCTTTGCCAATTCCACAAGAACAGCCATAGCGAAAGGCTTCTTGAAGGGAAAGATGTAACTCTGTGAGACGAATTAACAGAACACAGAGCAGTTTCTCAGAAAGCTTCTTTCCAGTTTTGAACGGAAGATATTTCCTTTTTCACCATAGCCCTCTATGGGCTTCCAAATATCGCTTTGCCAATGCCACAAGAACAGCCTTAGCGAAAGGCTTCTTGAAGGGAAAGATGTAGCTCTGTGAGAAGAATTAACAGAACACAGAGCAGTTTCTCAGAAAGCTTCTTTCCAGTTTTGAACGGAAGATATTTCCTTTTTCACCATAGCCCGCTATGGGCTTCCAAGTATCCCTTTGCCAATTCCACAAGAACAGCCTTAGCGAAAGGCTTCTTGAAGGGAAAGATGTAACTCTGTGAGATGAATTATCAGAACACAGAGCAGTTTCTCAGAAAGCTTCTTTCCAGTTTTGAACGGAAGATATTTCCTTTTTCACCAGAGCCCTCTATGGGCTTCCACATATGCCTTTGCCAATTCCACAAGAACAGCCTTAGCGAAAGGCTTCTTGAAGGGAAAGATGTAACTCTGTGAGATGAATTCACAAAACACAGAGCAGTTTCTCAGAAAGCTTCTTTCCAGTTTTGAACGGAAGATATTTCCTTTTTCACCATAGCCCTCTATGGGCTTCCAAATATCCCTTTGCCAATTCCACAAGAACAGCCTTAGCGAAAGGCTTCTTGAAGGGAAAGATGTAACTCTGTGAGATGAATTCACAGAACACAGAGCAGTTTCTCAGAAAGCTTCTTTCCAGTTTTGAACGGAAGATATTTCCTTTTTCACCATAGCCGTCTAAGGGCTTCCAAATATCGCTTTGCCAATTCCACAAGAACAGCCTTAGCGAAAGGCTTCTTGAAGGGAAAGATGTAACTCTTTGAGATGAATTAACAGAACACAGAGCAGTTTCTCAGAAAGCTTCTTTCCAGTTTTGAACGGAAGGTATTTCCTTTTTCACCATAGCCCTCTATGGGCTTCCAAATATCCCTTTGCCAATTCCACAAGAACAGCCTTAGCGAAAGGCTTCTTGAAGGGAAAGATGTAACTCTGTGAGATGAATTAACAGAACACAGAGCAGTTTCTCAGAAAGCTTCTTTCCAGTTTTGAACAGAAGATATTTCCTTTTTCACCATAGCCGTCAATGGGCTTCCAAATATCCCTTTGCCAATTCCACAAGAACAGCCTTAGCGAAAGGCTTCTTGAAGGGAAAGATGTAAATCTGTGAGATGAATTCACAGAACACAGAGAGTTTCTCAGAAAGCTTCTTTCCAGTTTTGAACGGAAGATATATCCTTTTTCACCATAGCCCTCTATGGGCTTCCAAATATCCCTTTGCCAATTCCACAAGTACAGCCTTAGCGAAAGGCTTCTTGAAGGGAAAGATGTAACTCTGTGAGATGAATTAACAGAACACAGAGCAGTTTCTCAGAAAGCTTCTTTCCAGTTTTGAACGGAAGATATTTCCTTTTTCACCATAGGCCTCTAAGGACTTCGAAATATCCCTTTGCCAATTAGAGAAGAACAGCCTTAGCGAAAGGCTTCTTGAAGGGAAAGATGTAACTCTGTGAGATGAATTCACAGAACACAGACTACTTTCTCAGAAAGCTTCTTTCCAGTTTTGAACGGAAGATATTTCCTTTTTCACCATAGCCGTCTAAGGGCTTCCAAATATCGCTTTGCCAATTCCACAAGAACAGCCTTAGCGAAAGGCTTCTTGAAGGGAAAGATGTAACTCTGTGAGATGAATTCACAGAACACAGAGCAGTTTCTCAGAAAGCTTCTTTCCAGTTTTGAACGGAAGATATTTCCTTTTTCACCATAGCCCTCTATGGGCTTCCAAATATCCCTTTGCCAATTCCACAAGAACAGCCTTAGCGAAAGGCTTCTTGAAGGGAAAGATGTAACTCTGTGAGATGAATTAACAGAACACAGAGCAGTTTCTCAGAAAGCTTCTTTCCAGTTTTGAACGGAAGATATTTCCTTTTTCACCATAGCCATCTATGGGCTTCCAAATATCGCTTTGCCAATGCCACAAGAACAGCCTTAGCGAAAGGCTTCTTGAAGGGAAAGATGTAGCTATGTGAGAAGAATTAACAGAACACAGAGCAGTTTCTCAGAAAGCTTCTTTCCAGTTTTGAACGGAAGATATTTCCTTTTCCCCATAGCCCTCTAAGGACTTCAAATTATCCCTTTGCCAAATCCACAAGAACAGTCTTAGCGAAAGGTTTCTTGAAGGGAAAGATGTAACTCTGTGAGATGAATTAACAGAACACAGAGCAGTTTCTCAGAAAGCTTCTTTCCAGTTTTGAACGGAAGATATTTCCTTTTTCACCATAGCCCTCTATGGGCTTACCAATATCCCTTTCCCAAATACACAAGAACAGCCTTAGCGAAAGGCTTCTTGAAGGGAAAGATGTAACTCTGTGAGATGAATTAACAGAACACAGAGCAGTTTCTCAGAAAGCTTCTTTCCAGTTTTGAACGGAAGAAATTTCCTTTTTCACCATAGCCCTCTATGGGCTTCCAAATATTGCTTTGCCAATTCCACAAGAACAGCCTTAGCGAAAGGCTTCTTGAAGGGAAAGATGTAACTCTGTGAGATATATTATCAGAACACAGAGCAGTTTCTCAGAAAGCTTCTTTCCAGTTTTGAACGGAAGATATTTACTTTTTCACCATAGCCCTATATGGGCTTCCAAGTATCCCTTTGCCAATTCCACAAGAACAGCCTTAGCGAAAGGCTTCTTGAAGGGAAAGATGTAACTCTGTGAGATGAATTAACAGAACACAGAGCAGTTTCTCAGAAAGCTTCTTTCCAGTTTTGAACGGAAGATATTTCCTTTTTCACCATAGCCCTCTATGGGCTTACCAATATCCCTTTCCCAAATACACAAGAACAGCCTTAGCGAAAGGCTTCTTGAAGGGAAAGATGTAACTCTGTGAGATGAATTAACAGAACACAGAGCAGTTTCTCAGAAAGCTTCTTTCCAGTTTTGAACGGAAGAAATTTCGTTTTTCACCATAGCCCTCTATGGGCTTCCAAATATCGCTTTGCCAATTCCACAAGAACAGCCTTAGCGAAAGGCTTCTTGAAGGGAAAGATGTAACTCTGTGAGATATATTATCAGAACACAGAGCAGTTTCTCAGAAAGCTTCTTTCCAGTTTTGAACGGAAGATATTTCCTTTTTCACCATAGCCCTATATGGGCTTCCAAGTATCCCTTTGCCAATTCCACAAGAACAGCCTTAGCGAAAGGCTTCTTGAAGGGAAAGATGTAACTCTGTGAGATGAATTCACAGAACACAGAGCAGTTTCCCAGAAAGCTTCTTTCCAGTTTTGAACGGAGGATATTTCCTTTTTCACCATAGCCCTCTATGGGCTTCAAAATATCCCTTTGCTAATTCCACAAGAACAGCCTTAGCGAAAGGCTTCTTGAAGGGAAAGATGTAACTCTGTGAGATGAATTCACAGAACACAGAGCAGTTTCTCAGAAAGCTTCTTTCCAGTTTTGAACGGAAGATATTTCCTTTTTCACCATAGCCGGCTAAGGGCTTCCAAATATCCCTTTGCCATTCCACAAGAACAGCCTTAGCGAAAGGCTTCTTGAAGGGAAAGATGTAACTCTGTGAGATGAATTAACAGAACACAGAGCAGTTTCTCAGAAAGCTTCTTTCCAGTTTTGAACGGAAGATATTTCCTTTTTCACCATAGCCCTCTATGGGCTTCCAAATACCCGTTTGCCAGTTCCACAAGAACAGCCTTAGCGAAAGGCTTCTTGAAGGGAAAGATGTAACTCTGTGAGATGAATTAACAGAACACAGAGCAGTTTCTTAGAAAGCTTCTTTCCAGTTTTGAACAGAAGATATTTCCTTTTTCACCATAGCCGTTTATGGGCTTGCAAATATCCCTTTGCCAATTCCACAAGAACAGCCTTAGCGAAAGGCTTCTTGAAGGGAAAGATGTAACTCTGTGAGATGAATTCACAGAACACAGAGCAGTTTCTCAGAAAGCTTCTTTCCAGTTTTGAACGGAAAATATTTCCTTTTTCACCATAGCCCACTATGGGCTTCCCAATATCCCTTTCCCAAATACACAAGAACAGCCTTACCGAAAGGCTTCTTGAAGGGAAAGATGTAACTCTGTGAGATGAATTAACAGAACACAGAGCAGTTTCTCAGAAAGCTTCTTTTAAGTTTTGAACGGAAGATATTTCCTTTTTCACCATAGCCCTCTATGGGCTTCCAAATATCGCTTTGCCAATTCCACAAGAACAGCCTTAGCGAAAGGCTTCTTGAAGGGAAAGATGTAACTCTGTGAGATGAATTATCAGAAGACAGAGCAGTTTCTCAGAAAGCTTCTTTCCAGTTTTGAACGGAAGATATTTCCTTTTTCACCAGAGCCCTCTATGGGCTTCCACATATGCCTTTGCCAATTCCACAAGAACAGCCTTAGCGAAAGGCTTCTTGAAGGGAAAGATGTAACTCTGTGAGATGAATTCACAAAACACAGAGCAGTTTCTCAGAAAGCTTCTTTCCAGTTTTGAACGGAAGATATTTCCTTTTTCACCATAGCCTTCTATGGGCTTCCAAATATCCCTTTGCCAATTCCACAAGAAGAGCCTTAGCGAAAGGCTTCTTGAAGGGAAAGATGTAACTCTGTGAGATGAATTCACAGAACACAGACTACTTTCTCAGAAAGCTTCTTTCCAGTTTTGAACGGAAGATATTTCCTTTTTCACCATAGCCGTCTAAGGGCTTCCAAATATCCCTTTGCCAATTCCACAAGAACAGCCTTAGCAAAAGTCTTCTTGAAGGGAAAGATGTAACTCTGTGAGATGAATTAACAGAACACAGAGCAGTTTCTCAGAAAGCTTCTTTCCAGTTTTGAACGGAAGATATTTCCTTTTTCACCATAGCCCTGTATGGGCTTCCAAATATCCCTTTGCCAATTCCACAAGAACAGCCTTAGCGACAGGCTTCTTGAAGGGAAAGATGTAACTCTGTGAGATGAATTCACAGAACACAGAGCAGTTTCTCACAAAGCTTCTTTCCAGTTTTGAACGGAAGATATTTCCTTTTTCACCATAGCCATCTATGGGCTTCCAAATATCGCTTTGCCAATGCCACAAGAACAGCCTTAGCGAAAGGCTTCTTGAAGGGAAAGATGTAGCTCTGTGAGAAGAATTAACAGAACACAGAGCAGTTTCTCAGAAAGCTTCTTTCCAGTTTTGAACGGAAGATATTTCCTTTTTCACCATAGCCCTCTAAGGACTTCAAAATATCCCTTTGCCAAATCCACAAGAACAGTCTTAGCGAAAGGTTTCTTGAAGGGAAAGATGTAACTCTGTGAGATGAATTAACAGAACACAGAGCAGTTTCTCAGAAAGCTTCTTTCCAGTTTTGAACGGAAGATATTTCCTTTTTCACCATAGCCCTCTATGGGCTTACCAATATCCCTTTCCCAAATACACAAGAACAGCCTTAGCGAAAGGCTTCTTGAAGGGAAAGATGTAACTCTGTGAGATGAATTAACAGAACACAGAGCAGTTTCTCAGAAAGCTTCTTTCCAGTTTTGAACGGAAGATATTTCCTTTTTCACCATAGCCCTCTATGGGCTTCCAAATATCGCTTTGCCAATTCCACAAGAACAGCCTTAGCGAAAGGCTTCTTGAAGGGAAAGATGTAACTCTGTGAGATATATTATCAGAACACAGAGCAGTATCTCAGAAAGCTTCTTTCCAGTTTTGAACGGAAGATATTTCCTTTTTCACCATAGCCCTATATGGGCTTCCAAGTATCCCTTTGCCAATTCCACAAGAACAGCCTTAGCGAAAGGCTTCTTGAAGGGAAAGATGTAACTCTGTGAGATGAATTATCAGAACACAGAGCTGTTTCTCAGAAAGCTTCTTTCCAGTTTTGAACGGAAGATATTTCCTTTTTCACCAGAGCCCTCTATGGGCTTCCACATATGCCTTTTCCAATTCCACAAGAACAGCCTTAGCGAAAGGCTTCTTGAAGGGAAAGATGTAACTCTGTGAGATGAATTCACAGAACACAGAGCAGTTTCCCAGAAAGCTTCTTTCCAGTTTTGAACGGAGGATATTTCCTTTTTCACCATAGCCCTCTATGGGCTTCCAAATATCCCTTTGCCAATTCCACAAGAACAGCCTTAGCGAAAGGCTTCTTGAAGGGAAAGATGTAACTCTGTGAGATGAATTCACAGAACACAGAGCAGTTTCTCAGAAAGCTTCTTTCCAGTTTTGAACGGAAGATATTTCCTTTTTCACCATAGCCCTCTATGGGCTTCCAAATATCGCTTTGCCAATTCCACAAGAACAGCTTTAGCGAAAGGCTTCTTGAATGGAAAGATGTAACTCTGTGAGATGAATTCACAGAACACAGAGCAGTTTCTCAGAAAGCTTCTTTCCAGTTTTGAACAGAAGATATTTCCTTTTTCACCATAGCCGTCTATGGGCTTCCAAATATCCCTTTGCCAATTCCACAAGAACAGCCTTAGCGAAAGGCTTCTTGAAGGGAAAGATGTAACTCTGTGAGATGAATTAACAGAACACAGAGCAGTTTCTCAGAAAGCTTCTTTCCAGTTTTGAACGGAAGATATTTCCTTTTTCACCATAGCCCTCTATGGGCTTCCAAATATCCCTTTGCCAATTCCACAAGAACAGCCTTAGCGAAAGGCTTCTTGAAGGGAAAGATGTAACTCTGTGAGACGAATTAACAGAACACAGAGCAGTTTCTCAGAAAGCTTCTTTCCAGTTTTGAACGGAAGATATTTCCTTTTTCACCATAGCCCTCTATGGGCTTCCAAATATCGCTTTGCCAATTCCACAAGAACAGCCTTAGCGAAAGGCTTCTTGAAAGGAAAGATGTAACTCTGTGAGATGAATTATCAGAACACAGAGCAGTTTCTCAGAAAGCTTCTTTCCAGTTTTGATCGGAAGATATTTCCTTTTTCACCATAGCCTTCTATGGGCTTCCAGGTATCCCTTTGCCAATTCCACAAGAACAGCCTTAGCGAAAGGCTTCTTGAAGGGAAAGATGTAACTCTGTGAGACGAATTAACAGAACACAGAGCAGTTTCTCAGAAAGCTTCTTTCCAGTTTTGAACGGAAGAAATTTCCTTTTTCACCATAGCCCTCTATGGGCTTCCAAATATCGCTTTGCCAATTCCACAAGAACAGCCTTAGCGAAAGGCTTCTTGAAGGGAAAGATGTAACTCTGTGAGATGAATTAACAGAACACAGAGCAGTTTCTCAGAAAGCTTCTTTCCAGTTTTGAACGGAAGATATTTCCTTTTTCACCATAGCCCTCTATGGGCTTACCAATATCCCTTTCCCAAATACACAAGAACAGCCTTAGCGAAAGGCTTCTTGAAGGGAAAGATGTAACTCTGTGAGATGAATTAACAGAACACAGAGCAGTTTCTCAGAAAGCTTCTTTCCAGTTTTGAACGGAAGAAATTTCGTTTTTCACCATAGCCCTCTATGGGCTTCCAAATATCGCTTTGCCAATTCCACAAGAACAGCCTTAGCGAAAGGCTTCTTGAAGGGAAAGATGTAACTCTGTGAGATATATTATCAGAACACAGAGCAGTTTCTCAGAAAGCTTCTTTCCAGTTTTGAACGGAAGATATTTCCTTTTTCACCATAGCCCTATATGGGCTTCCAAGTATCCCTTTGCCAATTCCACAAGAACAGCCTTAGCGAAAGGCTTCTTGAAGGGAAAGATGTAACTCTGTGAGATGAATTCACAGAACACAGAGCAGTTTCCCAGAAAGCTTCTTTCCAGTTTTGAACGGAGGATATTTCCTTTTTCACCATAGCCCTCTATGGGCTTCCAAATATCCCTTTGCTAATTCCACAAGAACAGCCTTAGCGAAAGGCTTCTTGAAGGGAAAGATGAAACTCTGTGAGATGAATTCACAGAACACAGAGCAGTTTCTCAGAAAGCTTCTTTCCAGTTTTGAACGGAAGATATTTCCTTTTTCACCATAGCCGGCTAAGGGCTTCCAAATATGCCTTTGCCATTCCACAAGAACAGCCTTAGCGAAAGGCTTCTTGAAGGGAAAGATGTAACTCTGTGAGATGAATTAACAGAACACAGAGCAGTTTCTCAGAAAGCTTCTTTCCAGTTTTGAACGGAAGATATTTCCTTTTTCACCATAGCCTTCTATGGGCTTCCAAATATCCCTTTGCCAATTCCACAAGAACAGCCTTAGCGAAAGGCTTCTTGAAGGGAAAGATGTAACTCTGTGAGATGAATTCACAGAACACAGACTACTTTCTCAGAAAGCTTCTTTCCAGTTTTGAACGGAAGATATTTCCTTTTTCACCATAGCCGTCTAAGGGCTTCCAAATATCCCTTTGCCAATTCCACAAGAACAGCCTTAGCAAAAGGCTTCTTGAAGGGAAAGATGTAACTCTGTGAGATGAATTAACAGAACACAGAGCAGTTTCTCAGAAAGCTTCTTTCCAGTTTTGAACGGAAGATATTTCCTTTTTCACCATAGCCCTCTATGGGCTTCCAAATATCCCTTTGCCAATTCCACAAGAACAGCCTTAGCGACAGGCTTCTTGAAGGGAAAGATGTAACTCTGTGAGATGAATTAACAGAACACAGAGCAGTTTCTCAGAAAGCTTCTTTCCAGTTTTGAACGGAAGATATTTCCTTTTTCACCATAGCCATCTATGGGCTTCCAAATATCGCTTTGCCAATGCCACAAGAACAGCCTTAGCGAAAGGCTTCTTGAAGGGAAAGATATAGCTATGTGAGAAGAATTAACAGAACACAGAGCAGTTTCTCAGAAAGCTTCTTTCCAGTTTTGAACGGAAGATATTTCCTTTTCCCCATAGCCCTCTAAGGACTTCAAATTATCCCTTTGCCAAATCCACAAGAACAGTCTTAGCGAAAGGTTTCTTGAAGGGAAAGATGTAACTCTGTGAGATGAATTAACAGAACACAGAGCAGTTTCTCAGAAAGCTTCTTTCCAGTTTTGAACGGAAGATATTTCCTTTTTCACCATAGCCCTCTATGGGCTTACCTATATCCCTTTCCCAAATACACAAGAACAGCCTTAGCGAAAGGCTTCTTGAAGGGAAAGATGTAACTCTGTGAGATGAATTAACAGAACACAGGGCAGTTTCTCAGAAAGCTTCTTTCCAGTTTTGAACGGAAGAAATTTCCTTTTTCACCATAGCCCTCTATGGGCTTCCAAATATCGCTTTGCCAATTCCACAAGAACAGCCTTAGCGAAAGGCTTCTTGAAGGGAAAGATGTAACTCTGTGAGATATATTATCAGAACACAGAGCAGTTTCTCAGAAAGCTTCTTTCCAGTTTTGAACGGAAGATATTTACTTTTTCACCATAGCCCTATATGGGCTTCCAAGTATCCCTTTGCCAATTCCACAAGAACAGCCTTAGCGAAAGGCTTCTTGAAGGGAAAGATGTAACTCTGTGAGATGAATTAACAGAACACAGAGCAGTTTCTCAGAAAGCTTCTTTCCAGTTTTGAACGGAAGATATTTCCTTTTTCACCATAGCCCTCTATGGGCTTACCAATATCCCTTTCCCAAATACACAAGAACAGCCTTAGCGAAAGGCTTCTTGAAGGGAAAGATGTAACTCTGTGAGATGAATTAACAGAACACAGAGCAGTTTCTCAGAAAGCTTCTTTCCAGTTTTGAACGGAAGAAATTTCGTTTTTCACCATAGCCCTCTATGGGCTTCCAAATATCGCTTTGCCAATTCCACAAGAACAGCCTTAGCGAAAGGCTTCTTGAAGGGAAAGATGTAACTCTGTGAGATATATTATCAGAACACAGAGCAGTTTCTCAGAAAGCTTCTTTCCAGTTTTGAACGGAAGATATTTCCTTTTTCACCATAGCCCTATATGGGCTTCCAAGTATCCCTTTGCCAATTCCACAAGAACAGCCTTAGCGAAAGGCTTCTTGAAGGGAAAGATGTAACTCTGTGAGATGAATTCACAGAACACAGAGCAGTTTCCCAGAAAGCTTCTTTCCAGTTTTGAACGGAGGATATTTCCTTTTTCACCGTAGCCCTCTATGGGCTTCCAAATATCCCTTTGCTAATTCCACAAGAACAGCCTTAGCGAAAGGCTTCTTGAAGGGAAAGATGAAACTCTGTGAGATGAATTCACAGAACACAGAGCAGTTTCTCAGAAAGCTTCTTTCCAGTTTTGAACGGAAGATATTTCCTTTTTCACCATAGCCGGCTAAGGGCTTCCAAATATGCCTTTGCCATTCCACAAGAACAGCCTTAGCGAAAGGCTTCTTGAAGGGAAAGATGTAACTCTGTGAGATGAATTAACAGAACACAGAGCAGTTTCTCAGAAAGCTTCTTTCCAGTTTTGAACGGAAGATATTTCCTTTTTCACCATAGCCCTCTATGGGCTTCCAAATATCGCTTTGCCAATTCCACAAGAACAGCCTTAGCGAAAGGCTTCTTGAATGGAAATATGTAACTCTGTGAGATGAATTCACAGAACACAGAGCAGTTTCTCAGAAAGCTTCTTTCCAGTTTTGAACAGAAGATATTTCCTTTTTCACCATAGCCGTCTATGGGCTTCCAAATATCCCTTTGCCAATTCCACAAGAACAGCCTTAGCGAAAGGCTTCTTGAATGGAAAGATGTAACTCTGTGAGATGAATTCACAGAACACAGAGCAGTTTCTCAGAAAGCTTCTTTCCAGTTTTGAACGGAAAATATTTCCTTTTTCACCATAGCCCTCTATGGGCTTCCCAATATCCCTTTCCCAAATACACAAGAACAGCCTTACCGAAATGCTTCTTGAAGGGAAAGATGTAACTCTGTGAGATGAATTAACAGAACACAGAGCAGTTTCTCAGAAAGCTTCTTTCCAGTTTTGAACGGAAGATATTTCCTTTTTCACCATAGCCCTCTATGGGCTTCCAAATATCGCTTTGCCAATTCCACAAGAACAGCCTTAGCGAAAGGCTTCTTGAAGGGAAAGATGTAACTCTGTGAGATGAATTATCAGAAGACAGAGCAGTTTCTCAGAAAGCTTCTTTCCAGTTTTGAACGGAAGATATTTCCTTTTTCACCAGAGCCCTCTATGGGCTTCCACATATGCCTTTGCCAATTCCACAAGAACAGCCTTAGCGAAAGGCTTCTTGAAGGGAAAGATGTAACTCTGTGAGATGAATTCACAAAACACAGAGCAGTTTCTCAGAAAGCTTCTTTCCAGTTTTGAACGGAAGATATTTCCTTTTTCACCATAGCCTTCTATGGGCTTCCAAATATCCCTTTGCCAATTCCACAAGAACAGCCTTAGCGAAAGGCTTCTTGAAGGGAAAGATGTAACTCTGTGAGATGAATTCACAGAACACAGACTACTTTCTCAGAAAGCTTCTTTCCAGTTTTGAACGGAAGATATTTCCTTTTTCACCATAGCCGTCTAAGGGCTTCCAAATATCCCTTTGCCAATTCCACAAGAACAGCCTTAGCAAAAGGCTTCTTGAAGGGAAAGATGTAACTCTGTGAGATGAATTAACAGAACACAGAGCAGTTTCTCAGAAAGCTTCTTTCCAGTTTTGAACGGAAGATATTTCCTTTTTCACCATAGCCCTCTATGGGCTTCCAAATATCCCTTTGCCAATTCCACAAGAACAGCCTTAGCGACAGGCTTCTTGAAGGGAAAGATGTAACTCTGTGAGATGAATTAACAGAACACAGAGCAGTTTCTCAGAAAGCTTCTTTCCAGTTTTGAACGGAAGATATTTCCTTTTTCACCATAGCCATCTATGGGCTTCCAAATATCGCTTTGCCAATGCCACAAGAACAGCCTTAGCGAAAGGCTTCTTGAAGGGAAAGATGTAGCTCTGTGAGAAGAATTAACAGAACACAGAGCAGTTTCTCAGAAAGCTTCTTTCCAGTTTTGAACGGAAGATATTTCCTTTTTCACCATAGCCCTCTAAGGACTTCAAAATATCCCTTTGCCAAATCCACAAGCACAGTCTTAGCGAAAGGTTTCTTGAAGGGAAAGATGTAACTCTGTGAGATGAATTAACAGAACACAGAGCAGTTTCTCAGAAAGCTTCTTTCCAGTTTTGAACGGAAGATATTTCCTTTTTCACCATAGCCCTCTATGGGCTTACCAATATCCCTTTCCCAAATACACAAGAACAGCCTTAGCGAAAGGCTTCTTGAAGGGAAAGATGTAACTCTGTGAGATGAATTAACAGAACACAGAGCAGTTTCTCAGAAAGCTTCTTTCCAGTTTTGAACGGAAGATATTTCCTTTTTCACCATAGCCCTCTATGGGCTTCCAAATATCGCTTTGCCAATTCCACAAGAACAGCCTTAGCGAAAGGCTCCTTGAAGGGAAAGATGTAACTCTGTGAGATATATTATCAGAACACAGAGCAGTATCTCAGAAAGCTTCTTTCCAGTTTTGAACGGAAGATATTTCCTTTTTCACCATAGCCCTATATGGGCTTCCAAGTATCCCTTTGCCAATTCCACAAGAACAGCCTTAGCGAAAGGCTTCTTGAAGGGAAAGATGTAACTCTGTGAGATGAATTATCAGAACACAGAGCTGTTTCTCAGAAAGCTTCTTTCCAGTTTTGAACGGAAGATATTTCCTTTTTCACCAGAGCCCTCTATGGGCTTCCACATATGCCTTTGCCAATTCCACAAGAACAGCCTTAGCGAAAGGCTTCTTGAAGGGAAAGATGTAACTCTGTGAGATGAATTCACAGAACACAGAGCAGTTTCCCAGAAAGCTTCTTTCCAGTTTTGAACGGAGGATATTTCCTTTTTCACCATAGCCCTCTATGGGCTTCCAAATATCCCTTTGCCAATTCCACAAGAACAGCCTTAGCGAAAGGCTTCTTGAAGGGAAAGATGTAACTCTGTGAGATGAATTCACAGAACACAGAGCAGTTTCTCAGAAAGCTTCTTTCCAGTTTTGAACGGAAGATATTTCCTTTTTCACCATAGCCGTCTAAGGGCTTCCAAATATCCCTTTGCCATTCCACAAGAACAGCCTTAGCGAAAGGCTTCTTGAAGGGAAAGATGTAACTCTGTGAGATGAATTAACAGAACACAGAGCAGTTTCTAAGAAAGTTTCTTTCCAGTTTTGAACGGAAGATATTACCTTTTTCACCATAGCCCTCTATGGGCTTCCAAATATCGCTTTGCCAATTCCACAAGAACAGCTTTAGCGAAAGGCTTCTTGAATGGAAAGATGTAACTCTGTGAGATGAATTCACAGAACACAGAGCAGTTTCTCAGAAAGCTTCTTTCCAGTTTTGAACAGAAGATATTTCCTTTTTCACCATAGCCGTCTATGGGCTTCCAAATATCCCTTTGCCAATTCCACAAGAACAGCCTTAGCGAAAGGCTTCTTGAAGGGAAAGATGTAACTCTGTGAGATGAATTAACAGAACACAGAGCAGTTTCTCAGAAAGCTTCTTTCCAGTTTTGAACGGAAGATATTTCCTTTTTCACCATAGCCCTCTATGGGCTTCCAAATATCCCTTTGCCAATTCCACAAGAACAGCCTTAGCGAAAGGCTTCTTGAAGGGAAAGATGTAACTCTGTGAGACGAATTAACAGAACACAGAGCAGTTTCTCAGAAAGCTTCTTTCCAGTTTTGAACGGAAGATATTTCCTTTTTCACCGTAGCCCTCTATGGGCTTCCAAATATCGCTTTGACAATGCCACAAGAACAGCCTTAGCGAAAGGCTTCTTGAAGGGAAAGATGTAGCTCTGTGAGAAGAATTATCAGAACACAGAGCAGTTTCTCAGAAAGCTTCTTTCCAGTTTTGAACGGAAGATATTTCCTTTTTCACCATAGCCCTCTAAGGATTTCAAAATATCCCTTTGCCAATTCCACAAGAACAGTCTTAGCGAAAGGTTTCTTGAAGGGAAAGATGTAACTCTGTGAGATGAATTAACAGAACACAGAGCAGTTTCTCAGAAAGCTTCTTTCCAGTTTTGAACGGAAGATATTTCCTTTTTCACCATAGCCCTCTATGGGCTTCCCAATATCCCTTTCCCAAATACACAAGAACAGCCTTACCGAAAGGCTTCTTGAAGGGAAAGATGTAACTCTGTGAGATGAATTCACAGAACACAGAGCAGTTTCTCAGAAAGCTTCTTTCCAGTTTTGAACGGAAGATATTTCCTTTTTCACCATAGCCCTATATGGGCTTCCAAGTATCCCTTTGCCAATTCCACAAGAACAGCCTTAGCGAAAGGCTTCTTGAAGGGAAAGATGTAACTCTGTGAGATGAATTATCAGAACACAGAGCTGTTTCTCAGAAAGCTTCTTTCCAGTTTTGAACGGAAGATATTTCCTTTTTCACCAGAGCCCTCTATGGGCTTCCACATATGCCTTTGCCAATTCCACAAGAACAGCCTTAGCGAAAGGCTTCTTGAAGGGAAAGATGTAACTCTGTGAGATGAATTCACAGAACACAGAGCAGTTTCCCAGAAAGCTTCTTTCCAGTTTTGAACGGAGGATATTTCCTTTTTCACCATAGCCCTCTATGGGCTTCCAAATATCCCTTTGCCAATTCCACAAGAACAGCCTTAGCGAAAGGCTTCTTGAAGGGAAAGATGTAACTCTGTGAGATGAATTCACAGAACACAGAGCAGTTTCTCAGAAAGCTTCTTTCCAGTTTTGAACGGAAGATATTTCCTTTTTCACCATAGCCGTCTAAGGGCTTCCAAATATCCCTTTGCCATTCCACAAGAACAGCCTTAGCGAAAGGCTTCTTGAAGGGAAAGATGTAACTCTGTGAGACGAATTAACAGAACACAGAGCAGTTTCTCAGAAAGCTTCTTTCCAGTTTTGAACGGAAGATATTTCCTTTTTCACCGTAGCCCTCTATGGGCTTCC
Source organism: Chlorocebus sabaeus (assembly GCF_047675955.1). Classification (NCBI taxonomy): domain Eukaryota; kingdom Metazoa; phylum Chordata; class Mammalia; order Primates; family Cercopithecidae; genus Chlorocebus; species Chlorocebus sabaeus. The sequence goes on along the minus strand of NW_027327013.1, from coordinate 602,305 downwards.
AAATATCGCTTTGCCAATGCCACAAGAACAGCCTTAGCGAAAGGCTTCTTGAAGGGAAAGATGTAGCTCTGTGAGAAGAATTAACAGAACACAGAGCAGTTTCTCAGAAAGCTTCTTTCCAGTTTTGAACGGAAGATATTTCCTTTTTCACCATAGCCCTCTAAGGACTTCAAAATATCCATTTGCCAATTCCACAAGAACAGTCTTAGCGAAAGGTTTCTTGAAGGGAAAGATGTAACTCTGTGAGATGAATTAACAGAACACAGAGCAGTTTCTCAGAAAGCTTCTTTCCAGTTTTGAACGGAAGATATTTCCTTTTTCACCATAGCCCTCTATGGGCTTTCCAATATCCCTTTCCCAAATACACAAGAACAGCCTTACCGAAAGGCTTCTTGAAGGGAAAGATGTAACTCTGTGAGATGAATTCACAGAACACAGAGCACTTTCTCAGAAAGCTTCTTTCCAGTTTTGAACGGAAGATATTTCCTTTTTCACCATAGCCCTCTATGGGCTTCCAAATATCGCTTTGCCAATTCCACAAGAACAGCCTTAGCGAAAGGCTTCTTGAAAGGAAAGATGTAACTCTGTGAGATGAATTATCAGAACACAGAGCAGTTTCTCAGAAAGCTTCTTTCCAGTTTTGATCGGAAGATATTTCCTTTTTCACCATAGCCCTATATGGGCTTCCAGGTATCCCTTTGCCAATTCCACAAGAACAGCCTTAGCGAAAGGCTTCTTGAAGGGAAAGATGTAACTCTGTGAGATGAATTATCAGAACACAGAGCAGTTTCTCAGAAAGCATCTTTCCAGTTTTGAACGGAAGATATTTCCTTTTTCACCAGAGCCCTCTACGGGCTTCCACACATGCCTTTGCCAATTCCACAAGAACAGCCTTAGCGAAAGGCTTCTTGAAGGGAAAGATGTAACTCTTTGAGATGAATTCACAAAACACAGAGCAGTTTCTCAGAAAGCTTCTTTCCAGTTTTGAACGGAAGATATTTCCTTTTTCACCATAGCCCTCTATGGGCTTCCAAATATCCCTTTGCCAATTCCACAAGAACAGCCTTAGCGAAAGGCTTCTTGAAGGGAAAGATATAACTCTGTGAGATGAATTCATAGAACACAGAGCAGTTTCTCAGAAAGCTTCTTTCCAGTTTTGAACGGAAGATATTTCCTTTTTCACCATAGCCCTCTAAGGACTTCAAAATATCCCTTTGCCAATTCCACAAGAACAGTCTTAGCGAAAGGTTTCTTGAAGGGAAAGATGTAACTCTGTGAGATGAATTAACAGAACACAGAGCAGTTTCTCAGAAAGCTTCTTTCCAGTTTTGAACGGAAGATATTTCCTTTTTCACCATAGCCCTCTATGGGCTTCCCAATATCCCTTTCCCAAATACACAAGAACAGCCTTACCGAAAGGCTTCTTGAAGGGAAAGATGTAACTCTGTGAGATGAATTAACAGAACACAGAGCAGTTTCTCAGAAAGCTTCTTTCCAGTTTTGAACGGAAGATATTTCCTTTTTCACCATAGCCCTCTATGGGCTTCCAAATATCGCTTTGCCAATTCCACAAGAACAGCCTTAGCGAAAGGCTTCTTGAAAGGAAAGATGTAACTCTGTGAGATGAATTATCAGAACACAGAGCAGTTTCTCAGAAAGCTTCTTTCCAGTTTTGATCGGAAGATATTTCCTTTTTCACCATAGCCCTATATGGGCTTCCAGGTATCCCTTTGCCAATTCCACAAGAACAGCCTTAGCGAAAGGCTTCTTGAAGGGAAAGATGTAACTCTGTGAGATGAATTATCAGAACACAGAGCAGTTTCTCAGAAAGCATCTTTCCAGTTTTGAACGGAAGATATTTCCTTTTTCACCAGAGCCCTCTACGGGCTTCCACACATGCCTTTGCCAATTCCACAAGAACAGCCTTAGCGAAAGGCTTCTTGAAGGGAAAGATGTAACTCTTTGAGATGAATTCACAAAACACAGAGCAGTTTCTCAGAAAGCTTCTTTCCAGTTTTGAACGGAAGATATTTCCTTTTTCACCATAGCCATCTATGGGCTTCCAAATATCGCTTTGCCAATGCCACAAGAACAGCCTTAGCGAAAGGCTTCTTGAAGGGAAAGATGTAGCTATGTGAGAAGAATTAACAGAACACAGAGCAGTTTCTCAGAAAGCTTCTTTCCAGTTTTGAACGGAAGATATTTCCTTTTCCCCATAGCCCTCTAAGGACTTCAAATTATCCCTTTGCCAAATCCACAAGAACAGTCTTAGCGAAAGGTTTCTTGAAGGGAAAGATGTAACTCT
>NW_027327012.1:0-23884 GCF_047675955.1 Chlorocebus sabaeus | reverse complement strand
AAAAAAAAAAGGTGTGAGTTGTCAACGATTAATGAACATGGGTGGAGGGAAGGGTAAAATGGCTGAGTAAGCATTAGGCTGTAAACCTGAAGACAGAGGTCTGATCCTCTTTTTGCCAGCCCAGAGGTGATTTTTCATGTTAAATTGCAAGTTTAAAGGAGCAGTTTTAAGTTTCTGCCGGGGCTTCTCCCGCCTTTTTTTCTCGTGGCGGGAGAAGTGATCAAAGCCAGTTGATTAGGGTGTTTAGCTGTTAACTAAATTTTTATGGGTTTGAGTCCCATTGGTCTAGTAGGGGCTTAGCTTAATTAAAGTGGTTGATTTGCGTTCAATTGATGCAGGAGTAGGTTTTTTGCAGTCCTTATATGTTCAGAAATTAAGTGGTCTACTTACTAAGGGCTTTGAAGGCTCTTGGTCTTATTTAACCTAAATTTCTAGGGAATAGTTAGGATTAGGGGGGTGATTGGTAGTAGGAGAGTAGAAATGATGGTGAGTGTGGGGGTGAGGGGTGTGGGTTTTGTGTTTTCAAGTTGTCAGTTCATTTTTGTGTTGTTGGGGGTGGGAAATAGTGATACTGAGACGTGTAGATTAGGCGTATGTAGAAGTACAGGTATAAGTAGGGTTATGGTGACTATGATGGAGGGGATGACAAAGTTGTTGTTTATTGCAAGTTCTTGAATAGTTATTCATTTAGGTAGGAAGCCGGTTAGTGGGGGTAAACCTCCTAGGGATATAAGGGTGAATATTGTTAGTGGTATGAGTTGGGGTGATTTGTTTCAGGTGAGGGATAGTGTAAGGGTTTGTGGTATTTGAGTTCAGATTGAGGAATAGGAATATGGTGGTTGTTAGGGCGATGTATATGGTTAGGTAGAGGGTTTGTAATGGTTGGGTTGTATGTTAGCGTTATTATTATTCAGCCTATGTGAGTGATTGAGGAGTATGCTATAATTTTGCGTAATTGTGTTTGGTTTAGGCCTCCTCAGCTGCCTACTATGATGGATAGGGTTTGAGAGGGTTATGAGGGCACAGGGTGTTGATTGATGGGTGAATTTGACATATAATTGAGATGGGGGCTAGTTTTTGTCATGTGAGGAGGAGTAGGCCAGGAATTAGTGGTGTTCCTTGGGTGGACTTCTGGAATTCAGAAGTGGAATGGGGCTATTCCTAGTTTTTATGGCAAGGGCAGTTGTTATTATAACGATGGAAGTTGGTTGCGGTATTTGTTATTATTCAGTGCCCCGATAGTAGGTTGTTGAGGGTAATTGCTATTATAAGAATTATGGATGCGGTGGATTGTATTAGGAAATACATGGTGGCGGCTTCTGTGGAGCGGGGGTTTGTTTTTTTGATTAAAATTGGAATGAAGGCTAGTATGTTTATTTCCAGGCCTGCTCAGGCGAGAAATCAGTGTGAGCTCAATAGTGTAGTGAGTGTGCCTGTGATTATTGTGGTGTAGATGATGAGTTGGGCTAGGGGGTTAATTAGTACGGGGAAGGGTGTGACCAACATTTTCGGGGTATGGGCCCGATAGCTTATTTAGCTGACCCTTACTTTAGGATGGGGTGTGTTAGGGTAGCACGGAGAAGTTTGGATTCTCAGGGGTAGGTTCAATGCCTGCAATCTTAGAAATAAGAGGGGTTGGGGCCTCTATCATTTACTCTATCAAAGTAACTCTTTTGTCAGACATATTTCTAGGTTTGAGGGGGAATGTCTGGAGATTGTAATGGGTGTTAGGATGTTTCATATGAGAAATGCTAGTGTGAGTGGAAGGAAGTTTTTTTCATAGTAGATGTATGAGTTGGTCGTAGCGGAATCGGGGGTGTATGTTGCTCGAGTTCATAAGAATAGGGAGGTTAGGAGGAGCGTTTTGGTGGTAAAGCATGTTGTGAATAATTCTGGCGAGTAGGGTGGGGTAGAATGTGCCTAGAAAGATTGTAGTTGTTAGGGCGTTCATTATAATAATGTTTATGTATTCGGCTATAAAGAATAGGGCGAATGGACCTGCGGCATACTCGATGTTAAAGCCTGATACTAGTTCTGATTCGCCTTCTATGAGGTCGAAGGGGGTTCGGTTTGTCTCTGCTAGTGTGGAGGTGAATCATATTATGGCTAGGGGTCATGATGGCAAGAGGAGTCAGATGTGCTCTTGTGTTGTAATGAGTATGTTAAGGTTAAATGAGCCGCTTGTTAGTAAGACTGATAGTAGGATAATAGCGAGGGTAACCTCATATGAAATTGTTTGAGCGACGGCTCGTAGGGCTCCAATTAGGGCGTAGTTTGAGTTTGATGCCCATCCTGATCATAGGATGGAGTGGACGGTTAGGCTGGATATGGCTAGGAGGAACAGGAGTCCTAGGTTGAAATTGATTAGAGGGTTAGGTATGGGAAGGGGGGTTCATAGGAGGAGGGCAATGGAGAAGGCTAGGGCGGGTGCGATGGTGTAGAGAGTAGTGGTGGATGTTGAGGGTTTTAGAGGCTCTTTGGTGAAGAGTTTTATTGCATCAGCGAAGGGTTGTAGTAGTCCGTAAGGGCCTACAATGTTGGGTCCTTTGCGTAGTTGTATATAACCTAACAATTTTCGTTCAACAAGTGTAAGGAATGCTATGGCGGTTAGTGTAGATGCAACAAGGAGTATAAGGTTTTGCTGTAGTCATAGTGTTAAGAAGAGGGGTTGAACCTCTGGTTTTAAAATTTTAAATTTTATGCAATTGCCGGGCTCTGCCATCTTAACAAACCCTGTTCTTGGGTGGGATTTGTAATGTTTTGTTAAATTAAGATTAGATCATTTATGGGGAGGGGGGCGCTATTGTGAAGTGGGCCCTATTTCTCTTGTCCTTTCGTACAGGGAGAAATGTTGAATAGATAGAAACCGACCTGGATTGCTCCGGTCTGAACTCAGATCACGTAGGACTTTAATCGTTGAACAAACGAACCCTTGATAGCTGCTGCACCATTAGGATGTCCTGATCCAACATCGAGGTCGTAAACTCTATTGTTGATATGGACTCTAGAATAGAATTGCGCTGTTATCCCTGGGGTAACTTGTTCCGTTGATCAAGTTATTGGGTCAATTGCAAGTATTGGTTTGCTTTGGCTTGTGTAGTCTTAGCATGGATTGTTCGGAGGTTTGACTGTGCTCCGAGGTCACCCCAACCAAAATTTTTAGTACAGGCATGGGGGTTTAAAGACCTGTGGGTTTGTGTGGTTTTTAGTTGTACTAGTAAATTGAAGCTCCGCAGGGTCTTCTCGTCTTATTAGTTCATGTCCGTCTCTTCACGGACAGGCCAATTTCACTGGTTGAAAGTAAGAGACAGTTAAACCCTCGTGATGCCATTCATGCGAGTCCCTAATTAGAGAACAAGTGATTATGCTACCTTTGCACGGTCAGGGTACCGCGGCCGTTAAACGTGTGTCACTGGGCAGGCGGTGCCTCTAATACTAGTAATGCTAGAGGTGATGTTTTTGGTAAACAGGCGGGGTTAGTTTTGCCGAGTTCCTTTTACTTTTTATAACCTTCCTTGAGGCATGCCTGTGTTGGATTAACAGTGGAAGTAATGTCAGCTTGTTTGTGTTTGTTGATATTGGACTGTTAAGTGTCGGTGAGGTTTTCGGTCTGACTTAGGCTTATGCGGTGGAGAAAATGTTCATGTTACTTATACTAACATTATTGCTTCTATGAAATGATAGATTGATCCAATGTGAGATGAGGAGTTCAGTTTTATGTTTGGTATTTTTTGGGTAGTTGATGTTGAGCTTGAACGCTTTCTTAATTGATGGCTGCTTTTGGGCCAACTATGGTGGTTATGCTTTTTACTCTCTATATAAGGTTTTTTCCTAGTGTCTAAAGAGCTGTCCCTCTTTAGACTAGCAATTGAGCTTACAAAAGGATTAAGAGGTTCTGTAGGTAAGCTCAAGGTTGAACTAAAATTCTATCTTGGATAACCAGCTATCATCAGGCTCGGTAGGCTTGTCACCTCTACCCATAAATCTTCCCACTATTTTGCTACATAGACGGGTGCGCTCTTTTAGCTGTTTTTGGGTAGCTCGTCTGATTTCGGGGGGTTTGGCTTTAGTTCTCTTTGCGAAACTATTTCTAGTTAATTCATTATGCAAAAGGTACAGAAGTTAGTTCTTGCTATTTTATGCTTGGGTGGTATTATTCTTTCCCTTACGGTACTGTGTCTATAGCGCCGAGTTAGAATTTCTATCACCTATACTTTATGTGGGTGAATGGTTTAGTGTATGGTTGTTTGGTATTAGTGTTAGTTATGTTTGGGGCTAGTGTTGGCTCAAGGTAGTCAAATTGTACTGAGATCTTCCGGGTGTAGGCCGGATGCTTTGCGTTAAGCTATACCTTGATTTATCCAAGTGCACCTTCCGGTACACTTACCGTGTTACGACTTATCCCCTCTATATAGGTATTAGGGTGTTTAGTTAATATAGTCCTTAAGTATATTTGAGGGGAGTGACGGGCGGTGTGTGCGTGCTTTATGGCCTTGTTCAATTAAGCACTCTATTCTTAATTTACTGCTAAATCCTCCTTGGACTCTTAGGTTTCATGAGAGTTATCGTGGGTTTTCTAGGATAGAAAATGTAGCCCATCTTTTTCCGTCTCATAGGCTACACCTTGACCTAACGTTTTTGCGAAAAGGGGTACTTGCGCTCACTTTGTGACCTTTATCAGGGTTTGCTGAAGATGGCGGTATATAGGCTGAGCAAGAGAGGGTGGGGTGGATCGGGGTTTATCGATTATGGGACAGGCTCCTCTAGGGGGGTGAAGCACCGCCAAGTCCTTTGAGTTTCAAGCGGTTGCTTGTAGTATTCTGGCGAGTAGTTTTGTTGGTTTAACTACTGAGGTTTAGGGCTAAGCATAGTGGGGTATCTAATCCCAGTTTGGGTCTTAGCTGTTGTGTATTCAGAGGTTTTAAAGCCACTTTCGTAGTTTATTTTATGTTAGCTAGGATTTTACAGTTTAGGTGGGGTTTAGCTTTAATTAGGCTGGGTCTAAAACACTCTCTACGCCGGTCTCTATTGGCTCGGGTTAATCGTGTGGCCGCGGTGGCTGGCACGAAATTGACCAACCCTTGGTGTAGCATAGCTTAGTTAAACTTTCGTTTATTACTAAAGGTTTGTCACTGCTGTTTCCCGTGGGGGTGTGGCTGAGCAAAGTGTTTTGAGCTGCATGTGCGTGCTTGATACTCACTCCTCTTAGTCATAGTGATTTGTAGGGCGTCTTCACTGGGGCGGGGAGGCTTGCATGTGTAATCTTGCTAAAGGTCAATAGAAAGGCCAGGACCAAACCTATTTGTCTATGGGATGTGTGAATCCATCTAGGCATTTTCAGTGTCTTGCTTTGGGGTAGGTTTAAGCTACGTAGACGAGAAGGTGGGTGTGAATGTAGGTGGCATCTTTGGGGTTGTGGGGGGGGGGTGGTTGGTAGGGTAAGCGAAGGTTAGTTGAGGGTTAGTAGTTAGGGCATGCATACCTAAAAGATGGAAATACAAGCTTTGGCCGGGGGAGCAGGACTTGTTTTCGGGGTTTGGCAAAGGGTGTTGGTAGGGTAAGCGAAGGTTAGTTGAGGGTTAGTAGTTAGGGCATGCATACCTAAAAGATGGAAATACAAGCTTTGGCCGGGGGAGCAGGACTTTGTTTTCGGGGTTTGGCAAAGGGTGGTTGGTAGGGTAAGCGAAGGTTAGTTGAGGGGTTAGTAGTTAGGGCATGCATACCTAAAAGATGGAAATACAAGCTTTGGCCGGGGGAGCAGGACTTTGTTTTCGGGGTTTGGCAAAGGGTGGTTGGTAGGGTAAGCGAAGGTTAGTTGAGGGGTTAGTAGTTAGGGCATGCATACCTAAAAGATGGAAATACAAGCTTTGGCCGGGGGAGCAGGACTTTGTTTTCGGGGTTTGGCAAAGGGTGGTTGGTAGGGTAAGCGAAGGTTAGTTGAGGGGTTAGTAGTTAGGGCATGCATACCTAAAAGATGGAAATACAAGCTTTGGCCGGGGGAGCAGGACTTTGTTTTCGGGGTTTGGCAAAGGGTGGTTGGTAGGGTAAGCGAAGGTTAGTTGAGGGGTTAGTAGTTAGGGCATGCATACCTAAAAGATGGAAATACAAGCTTTGGCCGGGGGAGCAGGACTTTGTTTTCGGGGTTTGGCAAAGGGTGGTTATGTGAAGGTCAAGGGGGGGGGGGGGGGTTTGGTTAAGGTTTTTGAATTTTTTTGTAGTGTTGTGGGTTGGTTGTTGTATGTCTTACAAGCATGAATTAAATAACACATCGCTAGTAGTCATGCGGGGCTGGAATATTGAACGTAGGTGCGATTAATAATGGCATGGACTAGGAATCAAAGGCAGGCGCATTCAGGGCGGGATGTGGTGGGAGTCAGCATGTTGCGATGGTGTTGCGTGCAGACCAGAGATAAAAAATACCAAATGCATGGGAAGCTCCAGTGACTGGTTAATAGGGTGATAGACCCGTGATCCATCGAGATGTCTTATTTAAGAGGAACGTGTGGACGGTTTTAGTTGGCATGGCCCTGAGGTAAGAACCAGATGCCGGATACAGCTCATTCTTAGCTACCCCCACGGGTCGTGGGCCCGGAGCGAGGAGGGTAACACTGCTTGTGCGGGATATTGATTTCACGGAGGATGGTGAGTAAGAGAGTTCTAAGTGAGGGGGGTCATCCGTGGTGGGGAGGAAGGTTTGTAGTAGGTATGTACTATTGTACGACAAATAAGGTAATGTATTATGTACGGAGGACGGTCTTGCTGTCTGTGTTGGTGTGTTGTGGGTGGAGTGGGCGGGTTATGGTGTTTCGTGGTTGGGTTGTATGTGAGATCTCTGTTTGGTGGGTATGCTTTTTGGAGGCTGTGGGTGCGGATATGATAGTATGTGTTATGTACAGTTAAGCAGATATAGTACTATATATTATTCATGTTGGCTAGCAGTAATGCACGAATTACATAGCATATTTATGTAAAGGTGCTTGAGTTGTACTGTAGGGTTTGTACAATATAAAAGACAGAAAGTAGTTTAAGCTAGAATGCCAGTTTTGGGTGTTGGTGGTGAAGTCGAGTGCTTTCTTTCTGAGCTGTCCTAGGGGTTATGAGTCTCATCTCTAGTTTACAAGACTAGTGTATTAGTTTATACTACAAGGGCAAGTTCATTTGAGTAGGTTATTTTCGATTAGGGAGGTTAGTGGTATCAGGATTAGAACTGTGGTGAAGTATATTGTGGATGCTAGTTGACCAATAAAAATGAAGGGTTGGCTTACTGGCTGACTTCCGATCCAGGTGAGGGTTAATAGGGTTGTAATTAGGAATCAGAACAGGAATTGGCTAAGTGGGCGGAATATTATGCTTTGTTGTTTGGAATTATGAAGTGTGGGGATAATAGATAGGATGAGGATTGAAAGGAAGAGTGCTAGTACGCCCCCTAGTTTATTAGGAACAGATCGTAGAATTGCGTATGCAAATAGGAAGTATCACTCTGGTTTGATGTGTGGAGGGGTATTTAGTGGGTCGGCTGGGATGTAGTTGTCTGGGTCGTTTAGGAGGTTGGGTGAGAGTAGTGTTAGTGTTGTTAGGATGAAGAGGAGGAGGACTAGGCCTAGGATATCCTTAATTGTGTAGTAGGGGTGGAAGGGGATTTTGTCTGAGTCTGATGAGATTCCGCAGGGGTTGTTTGATCCTGTTTCGTGTAGGAATAGCAGATGGACTATTGTAAGAGCGGTGATAATGAAAGGTAGAATAAAGTGTAGGGTGAAGAATCGTGAAAGGGTGGGGTTGCCAATGGAGTACCCACCTCAGATTCATTGGACGAGGTCGGTCCCGATGTATGGGATTGCTGATAATAGGTTTGTGATCACTGTTGCTCCTCAGAATGATATTTGGCCTCATGGAAGTACGTAGCCTATAAAGGCTGTTGCTATAGTCAAGAATAGAAGTATAATGCCAGTGTTCCAGGTTTTTAGGAGAAGGAATGAGCCATAGTAAAGACCTCGGCCTACGTGTAGAAAGAGGCAGATGAAAAATATGGAGGCGCCGTTGGCGTGGAGGTAGCGAATGATTCAGCCGTGGTTTACGTCTCGGGTGATGTGTGCGATTGAAGAGAAGGCAGAAGAGGTGTCTGGTGAGTAATGTATTGCTAAGAATAGGCCTGTGATGATCTGTAGAATTAGGCAGAATGCGAGGAGTGAGCCGAAGTTTCATCATATGGAAATGTTGGATGGGGTTGGCAGGTCAATGAGGGAGTGGTTAATTATTTTTATAATTGGGTTGGATTTACGTATTGGGGTCATTAGTGCTTTTGTAGTTGAAGTACAACGGTGGTTTTTCATATCATTGGTTATGGCTGTAGTCCATGCAAGAGCAATGACATATATTTTATTTGCGTTGAGTGTATTGTTGGTTATGGGATTTGTTGGATTTTCTTCTAAGCCCTCTCCTATTTATGGGGGGCTAGCATTGATTGTTAGTGGTGTGGTTGGTTGTATGGTAGTTTTAGGTTTTGGGGGGACTTATATAGGTCTGATGTTGTTTTTAATTTATTTGGGGGGTATAATAATTGTTTTTGGTTATACTACAGCGATAGCTATTGAGGAGTACCCTGAGACATGGGGTTCAGGGTTTGGGGTTTTAGGGGGTCTTTTGGTGGGTTTAATAATAGAAGTAGGGTTAGTTCTATGGGTTTCAAGTTCTGATGGGGTAGTGGTAGTTAGTTTTAATAGTATGGGGAGTTGGGTGATTTTTGAGGGAGAGGGGTCAGGGTTAGTTCGGGGGGATTCTATTGGTGCTGGTGCTTTGTACGATTATGGGCGTTGGTTAGTAGTGGTTGCTGGTTGGACATTATTTGTGGGTGTATATATTGTAATTGAGATCACTCGGGGTAATAGGTTATATTATTAGAAGTAGGGTTAGGGTGAGGGGGATGAGAAAGGAGAGGGAGTATAGCTTAATTATGCCTTTTTGGGTGGTGACAGTTTTGGAAGCGGTGGTATGTACATGTGCGATCATCTTGGGTATAGATTTTTCTAGTCATATTGAATCTAGTAGAAGAAGGGCTAGGTTTTGGCTTATGAGTAGGTTTTGATATGGGACTATGCGGTGAATTGTAGTGGGAAAATATCCTAGTATGTTGGAGAATTTAAATATTTGTGATGGGTTGTTTATTTTTAGTTTGTTGGTTATAGAGGTCAGGTCTAGGGTTATTAGGAAACCAAGGATAGTTGCATACAGGGCTGAGAGTTTTAAGTAGTGAGGTATTGTTGGTTGGGGAAGCGAAGTGGGGGGGATGTTGTTGGTGATAAGGAATCCAGTAATAATGCTGCCCATTGTGAGGCGTTTAATTGGGTTAAGTAGGGTGGGGTTATTTTCGTTAATGTTTATTAGGGTTGAAAAGCGAGGTGGCCCTGTTATGGTGAGGAGAATGATTCGAGTACTATAGGCGCTTGTTAGAGAGGTGGCGATGAAGGTGATAGATAGGGCTCAGGCGTTGGTATATGACGTGTTTGTGGCTTCGATAATGAGATCTTTGGAGTAGAAGCCTGTGAGGAATGGTATTCCTGTGAGTGCTAGGTTGCCGATGAGTAGGGAAGTTGAGGTGAGGGGTATTGTTTTGAATAGGCCTCCTATTTTTCGGATGTCTTGTTCGTTATTTAGGTTATGAATGATGGATCCGGAGCATATGAAAAGTAGGGCTTTGAAGAAGGCGTGAGTACAGATATGCAGGAATGCTAAATATGGTTGATTGATGCCGATGGTAACTATTATTAGGCCTAGTTGGCTTGAGGTGGAGAAGGCTACGATTTTTTTGATGTCGTTTTGTGTGAGGGCGCAGATGGCTATAAATATGGTGGTGATAGCTCCCAGACATAGTGTGAGGCTTTGAAGTAGTGTGTTGCTTTCTATTAAAGGGTGGAAGCGAATGAGTAAGTACACCCCGGCAACAACCATGGTACTAGAGTGTAGTAGGGCTGAGACTGGAGTTGGGCCTTCTATGGCGGAGGGTAGTCAAGGATGAAGGCCAAGTTGAGCTGATTTTCCTATTGCTGCTAGGAGAAGGCCTATTAGTGGGAGGGAGTTTGGGTTGGGGTTTAGAGTTAGTATTTGTTGTATGTCTCATGAGTTGTAGTGTAGGAGGAAATATGCTATAGCTAGGATGAGGCCAATATCGCCAATGCGATTGTACAGGATTGCTTGGATTGCTGCTGTGTTGGCGTCCGTTCGAGAATATCATCAGCCGATTAATAAGAAAGATATGATTCCTACGCCCTCCCAGCCGATGAAGAGTTGAAAAAGGTTGTTAGCGGTGGTCAAGATTAGTATTGTGATGAGGAAAATAAGGAGATATTTGAAGAATTGGTTGATGTTTGGGTCTGAGCTTATGTATCATAGTGAGAATTCTATAATAGACCAGGTGATGAATAGTGCGATTGGGGTGAATATTACGGAGAAGTAGTCTAGTTTAAAGCTTAGTGTTAGATCTAGTGTTTGAGTTATTATTCAGTGTCAGCTTCAAATGGTTGTTTCTTGGTTTAGGGAGATGTATAGGGTTGTTGGAATAAGGCTGGTAATGAAAGCATATATTATAGTTGTTTTTACATGGTTTGGGTATGATTGTTTTTTGTTGGGGTTGATAAAGGTGGCAATGATTGGGGGGGTTAGGGAGGCGAGGGTTGCTATTATAATGGAGGTGTGCATGGTTATTACTTTTATTTGGAGTTGCACCAATATTTTTGGTTCCTAAAACCAATGGATAGCTGTTATCCTTTAAAAGTTGAGAAAACCATAGTGTTAAGTATGGGGGCATGGGTTAGCAGTCCTTGCGAGTTTTCTCGGTAAATAAGAAGTGGTGAGCTTCTATGGTCAGATTCACAGTCTAGTGTTTTGGTTAAACTATATTTACAGGAGGTAAACCCTAGAATGATGTTGGGGTTAAGGGATAGAAGGATAATTGGGGTGAGGTGTATGAATATTAGTGTATTTTCTCGTGTGAAAGGGGGTTTTATGTTGATTATGTGGTGTGTGAGTTTTCCTCGTTGTATTGTAATGAATATGTGGAGAGAGTAGAGGGCTGTGATTAGTATGTTAAGTCCTGTTAGTATAATAGTGATGTGGGATCAAGAGAATGAGGCTGTAATCACGAAGAGTTCTCCGATTAGATTAATGGTGGGGGGTAAGGCTAGGTTGGTGAGGTTTGCTGTGAACCATCAGAAGGTTATTAGTGGAAGTAGTGTTTGAAGTCCTCGGGAGAGTATCATAATGCGGCTGTGAGTGCGTTCATAGTTTGAATTAGCTAGGCAGAATAATATAGAGGAAGTAAGTCCGTGGGCAATTATGAGGGTGATTGCGCCGGAAAAGCTTCAGGGGGTTTGAATGAGAGAGGCTATGATTACTAGGGATATATGGCTTACAGAAGAGTATGCGATGAGTGATTTTAGGTCTGTTTGTCGTAGACAGATTGAGCTTGTTATAATTATGCCTCATAGGGCTAGCATGAGGAAGGGGTAGGCTATGTACTCTGTTAGAGGGTTGAGAATAGAGGTGAGTCGTATTATGCCATAGCCGCCTAGTTTTAGGAGTACTGCGGCGAGGACTATTGAGCCTGCGATAGGAGCTTCAACATGGGCTTTGGGGAGTCACAGGTGTAAGCCATATAAGGGTATTTTTGTTATGAAAGCCATTATGCATGCCAGTCAGATGAGGTTGTGTGATCAAGTGGTTGTTAGTTTTTGGTCTGTGAGTGTTAGTAGTATGATATTTAATGAGCCTGTGTTATTGTAGGTGTAGGTTAATATGATGAGCAGGGGTAGAGAGCCAGTTAGTGTATAGAATAGAAAGTATGTGCTTGCGTTGAGGCGTTCTGCTTGGGTACCTCATTTAGTGATGATGATTAGGGTGGGAATAAGGGTGGTTTCAAATAAGATATAGAATAAGATCAATTCTGTGGCTATGAATGTTAGAATTAGGGTGATTTGAAGGAAAATTATTGTGGATAGGTAGAGTTTTTTTTGTGAGGGGGGCTGATTGCATAGGTGGTATTGGCTAGCTATCATCATGAGAGGTAGGAGTCAAGCGGTTAGTGTTAAAAGAGGTGTTGTTAGTGGGTCGGAGGATAGGTAGGTTGAGTGATTAAGGAGGTTGTTATTGGTTTGATTAAAAAATAACAAGGGAATAAGGCTAATGATTAGGCTATGTGTAGTTAAGTTAATTCAGATTATGTTGTTTGTAGAGAATCATGTTATTGGTAGTAATATAGTTGTTGGAACAATTATTTTTAACATTGAAGCAGGTTTAAGTTGTGAATGTAATCTAGACCATATGTATTGGAGATTGAGACTAGTAGGGCAAGGCCTACTGCTGTTTCGCAAGCAGCAAATACTAGTAGGATGATCGGTATGATATTGGTTAGGGGGGAGTGTGCATTTGAGGCTATGAGAGCGATTATGATGAAGAGTGATATTATTATTCCTTCTAGGCAGAGGAGGGAGGCTATCAGGTGTGAGCGATAGACCAGCATTCCCAGGAGTGAGATGGCGAATGCTAGTGTAATATTCATGAAGATAGGTGACATTTGGTTAGTATGATAATCATAATTTAATGAGTCGAAATCATTTGTTTTGTTTAAACTACTTACCAATTCGGCTCAATCTAGTCCTTTTTGGGATCATTCGTAGGCTAGACTGAGGGTTAGGATGGTGATGAGTGTGATGGATGATTTAATTATTATTGGGAGGTTTGTTGTTTGGAGAGCCCATGGTAGGGACAATAGTAGGGCGATTTCTAAGTCGAATAGTAGGAAGGTAATGGCAACTAGGAAGAATTTTATTGAAAATGGGATGCGAGCGGGGTTTAGTGGGTCAAAGCCACACTCATAAGGGTTTGTTTTTTCTGCATAGGAGTTAAGTTGGGGTAATCAGAATATGGCAGTTATTAGTAGTGAGGTTAAAAGGGTGTTGATTGTTAGGGCTAGTACTAGGTTGATTACTCCTTTTTGAACATTGTCAAAGCTAATTGATTGGAAGTCAATTGTACTGGTCATACTAAAAGAGTAGGATCCTCATCAGTAAATAGAGATATAAAGGAGTAATCATACGACGTCTACGAAGTGTCAATATCAAGTGGCAGCCTCAAAGCCGAAGTGGTGATTTGGTGTGAAGTGGAATAATAGTTGGCGAATGAGGCAGATAAGGAGGAAAGTGGATCCAATGATGACGTGGAGTCCATGGAATCCCGTAGCGATAAAGAATGTTGAGCCATAGATGCCGTCGGAGATGGTGAAGGGTGCTTCAAAGTACTCTGAGATCTGTAGTAGGGTGAAGTAGATGCCTAGTAGAATTGTAATGAGTAGGGCTTGGGTTGTTTGTTTTCGATTGTTGTTTATAAGGCTGTGGTGAGCTCAGGTAATTGTGACTCCTGATGCTAATAATACGGAGGTGTTTAGAAGGGGTACTTCTAAGGGATCTAATGGGGTAATACCTGTTGGTGGTCAGTGGCCTCCTAAATAGGGGGTTGGGGCTAGGCTTGAGTGGTAGAATGCTCAGAAGAACCCGGTAAAGAAGAAGATTTCCGAGATAATGAATAGGACTATGCCATAGCGAAGGTTTTTTTGAACGGGTGTCGTGTGATGTCCTTGATAGGTGCTTTCTCGTACGACATCGCGTCATCATTGGTGAAGGGTTAGTGTTATGGTTAGTAGGCCTAGTGTCAATAGAGTGGTAGAATAGAAGTGGAATCACATGACTAAGCCGGATGTTATTAGGAGGGTTGACAGAGCTCCTGTTAGTGGTCAAGGGCTGGGTTTGACTATGTGATAAGCATGGAATTGGTGGGTCATTAGGTGTTGTTGTGTAAATAGAGGCTAACTAGAAGTGTGAAAACATAGGCTTGGATTAAAGCAACTGCGATCTCTAGGATGGTGAGTAGTATTAGAAGTGTAAAGGTTAGTAAAGCAGCGGGGGGGCTGATACTTAGTAGTGTTAGTGCAGTGTTTCCGATTAGGTGTATTAGCAGGTGGCCGGCCGTGATGTTGGCAGTTAAGCGTACAGCTAGGGCCACTGGTTGAATAATCAAGCTAATGGTTTCGATTATTACTAGTATGGGAATGAGTAATGTTGGTGTGCCTTGTGGTAGGAGGTGAGCTAGGGAGTTTTTGGTTTTAAAGCGAAGGCCTGTGATTGCTGTGCCGGCTCATAAGGGGATTGCTATAGCGAGGTTTATAGATAGTTGGGTGGTGGTAGGTGTAAATGAGTGGGGTAGAAGTCCTAGGAGATTAGTTGTGGTGATAAAGGTGATTAGAGACATTAGTATTAGGGACCAGGTTCGCCCCTTAGCATTGTGGGTTATTATTATTTGCTTTAGAGCGAGTAGTACTAGGTTACGTTGAATAGTGGTTAGTCGGTTGTTAATGAGGTGTTTGGAAGTTGGAATTAGTAGTACGGGGAATATGATGATGGGGATTGTAGCAGGTTGGTTTAGGATTATTGGAGTTGCGAATAAGGTAAATAAATTTTCGTTCATTTTAGTTGTCAGTGGTTATTGGGGGTTTGCTTGTCAGAGTTTTTTTGTTGGGGGGATTGATAGTAACATATGTCTAGCAGTTTTAGTTGTGTAATAAGATATAGTGTAGGGAGTATTGTTGTAATAGTGATAAATCATGTGGATGTGTCTAATTGAGGCATTTCGCTGCAGAGGGTATGCCCCTCAATTTTTAACTTAAAAGGTTAACGCTAGAATAGCTGTGCAGTGCATTTGTATAGTGGAAAGGGAGTGGGGTATTTATAGGGTAAACACAGGTCCTATTTCAAAGATTTTTAATGGGATTAGTTCTGCGACGATAGGTATGAAGCTGTGGTTAGCTCCACAGATTTCTGAGCATTGTCCATAATAGACGCCTGGTCGTGTGGCGGTAAATGTGGTTTGATTTAAGCGTCCGGGTACTGCATCTGTTTTTAAACCTAGTGTGGGAATAGTTCATGAGTGTAGGACATCTTGAGATGTGATTATTATACGGACGGGGGCTTCAATTGGGAGAACCACTCGGTTGTCAACTTCTAGAAGTCGAAGGTCTCCTGGGTTTAAGAATAATGGAGGCAGTATGTAAGAATTAAAGATGAGGCCTCCGTAGTCTGTGTATTCGTAGGTTCAGTATCATTGATGTCCAATTGATTTAATAGTAAAGGAGGGGTTGTTGATTTCGTCTGTCAGGTACAGAATGCGTAGAGATGGTAGGGCAATCAGGATTAGAATGATTGCGGGTAAGATGGTTCAAGTGGTCTCTATCTCCTGGGCGTCTGTAATGTTGGTATTGGTTAGTTTTGTTGTGAGTGTTGAGGATAGGGCGTATAGGACTAAAAAGCTAATTAAAGAGATAGTTATAAATGCATAGTCGTGGAAGGTGATTAGCTCTTCTATGACAGGGGATGTAGCATCTTGTAGACCTAGTTGAACTGGGTGGGCCATGTAAGATATATAGGGTTATAGCCTATAATTTGGTTTCGACAAAGCCATGAAATAGTTTTTCTAATATCTCATTGAAAAAGTTATAGGGGTTATAGGATTGGCTTGAAACCGGTTTTAGGGGGTTCGATTCCCCCCTTTTTCGCTCAATTTAATGTAGGTTGGTTCTTCAAATGTGTGGTAAGGCGGGGGACAGCCATTTAATCATTCGAGGTTGGTGGGGGATTGTTCGGCCATTGATACTTTGCGTTTTGAGGCGAAGGCCTCTCAGATCATGTAGATTATTAGGATTACTGCTACTAGTGAAATAAAAGAGCCAATGGACGATAGAATATTTCATGTGGTATAAGCATCGGGGTAGTCAGAATAGCGTCGGGGTATTCCGGATAGGCCAAGGAAGTGTTGTGGAAAAAAGGTTAAATTTACGCCTGTGAATATAATAATAAAGTGGGCTTTGGCATAGGTTTGGTCTAATGTGTAGCCTGAAAATAAAGGGAATCAGTGGACAAAGCCCCCTATAATGGCAAAAACAGCTCCTATTGACAAAACATAGTGGAAATGGGCGACAACATAGTATGTATCGTGTAGTACAATATCTAGGGATGAGTTTGCTAAGATAATACCGGTGAGACCCCCTATGGTGAATAGAAAAATAAAGCCTAGGGCTCAAAGTATTGCGGCAGATCATTTGATATTGCCTCCATGAAGTGTAGCAAGTCAGCTGAAAACTTTAACTCCAGTAGGAATTGCAATGATTATAGTAGCAGAGGTAAAGTAGGCCCGTGTGTCCACATCTATACCCACTGTAAATATATGATGGGCTCATACAATAAATCCTAGGAACCCGATTGACATTATAGCCCAGGTTATACCTATATATCCAAATGGCTCTTTCTTCCCGGAGTAGTAAGTTACGATGTGGGAGATTATTCCGAACCCGGGGAGAATGAGGATGTAGACTTCAGGGTGACCAAAGAATCAAAATAGGTGTTGGTATAGGATAGGGTCTCCCCCTCCAGTAGGATCAAAGAAGGTAGTGTTGAGGTTGCGGTCTGTTAATAGTATAGTAATGCCGGCAGCTAAGACTGGCAGGGAGAGGAGTAGTAGGATTGCTGTGATTAGGACAGATCAGACAAATAACGGGGTTTGATACTGGGATATGGCGGGGGGCTTCATGTTGATAATGGTGGTAATGAAGTTGATAGCCCCCAGGATAGAGGAAACTCCTGCTAGGTGGAGGGAGAAAATAACTAAGTCTACGGAGGCCCCTGGGTGAGAGAGGTTTCCTGCTAAGGGGGGGTATACTGTTCAACCTGTTCCAGCGCCAGCCTCGATTATGGTTGATGCCATTAGCAGCAGGAAGGAGGGGGGAAGAAGTCAGAAGCTCATATTATTTAGACGGGGAAATGCTATGTCAGGAGCACCAATTATCAAGGGTACTAGTCAGTTCCCGAACCCCCCGATTATAATGGGTATAACTATGAAGAAAATTATAATAAATGCATGGGCTGTTACAATGACATTATAGATATGGTCACTGCCTAGTAAACTACCGGGTTGGCCTAATTCAGCTCGAATGAGAAGGCTTAGAGCTGTACCTATGATTCCAGCTCATGCACCGAATAGTAGGTATAGAGTTCCGATGTCTTTATGGTTTGTTGAAAAGAGTCAACGATTAATGAACATGGGTGGAGGAAGGGTAAAATGGCTGAGTAAGCATTAGGCTGTAAACCTGAAGACAGAGGTCTGATCCTCTTTTTGCCAGCCCCGAGGTGATTTTCATGTTAAATTGCAAGTTTAAAGGAGCAGTTTTAAGTTTCTGCCGGGGCTTCTCCCGCCTTTTTTTCTCGTGGCGGGAGAAGTGGATCAAAGCCAGTTGATTAGGGTGTTTAGCTGTTAACTAAATTTTTATGGGTTTGAGTCCCATTGGTCTAGTAGGGGCTTAGCTTAATTAAAGTGGTTGATTTGCGTTCAATTGATGCAGAGTAGGTTTTTGCAGTCCTTATATGTTTCAGAAATTAAGTGGTCTACTTACTAAGGGCTTTGAAGGCTCTTGGTCTTATTTAACCTAAATTTCTAGGGAATAGTTAGGATTAGGGGGGTGATTGGTAGTAGGAGAGTAGAAATGATGGTGAGTGTGGGGGTGAGGGGTGTGGGTTTTGTGTTTTCAAGTTGTCAGTTCATTTTTGTGTTGTTGGGGGTGGGAAATAGTGATACTGAGACGGTGTAGATTAGGCGTATGTAGAAGTACAGGTTAAGTAGGGTTATGGTGACTATGATGGAGGGGATGACAAAGTTGTTGTTTATTGCAAGTTCTTGAATAGTTATTCATTTAGGTAGGAAGCCGGTTAGTGGGGGTAAACCTCCTAGGGATATAAGGGTGAATATTGTTAGTGGTATGAGTTGGGGTGATTTGTTTCAGGTGAGGGATAGTGTAAGGGTTGTGGTATTTGAGTTCAGATTGAGGAATAGGAATATGGTGGTTGTTAGGGCGATGTATATGGTTAGGTAGAGGGTTGTAATGGTTGGGTTGTATGTTAGCGTTATTATTATTCAGCCTATGTGAGTGATTGAGGAGTATGCTATAATTTTGCGTAATTGTGTTTGGTTTAGGCCTCCTCAGCTGCCTACTATGATGGATAGGGTTGAGAGGGTTATGAGGGCACAGGTGTTGATTGATGGGTGAATTTGACATATAATTGAGATGGGGGCTAGTTTTTGTCATGTGAGGAGGAGTAGGCCAGGAATTAGTGGTGTTCCTTGGGTGACTTCTGGAATTCAGAAGTGGAATGGGGCTATTCCTAGTTTTATGGCAAGGGCAGTTGTTATTATTAA
Organism: Chlorocebus sabaeus; assembly: GCF_047675955.1. Classification (NCBI taxonomy): domain Eukaryota; kingdom Metazoa; phylum Chordata; class Mammalia; order Primates; family Cercopithecidae; genus Chlorocebus; species Chlorocebus sabaeus. The sequence continues at coordinate 5,599 of NW_027327012.1, read as the reverse complement.
CGATGGAAGTTGGTTGGCGGTATTTGTTATTATTCAGTGCCCCGATAGTAGGTTGTTGAGGGTAATTGCTATTATAAGAATTATGGATGCGGTGGATTGTATTAGGAAATACTTGGTGGCGGCTTCTGTGGAGCGGGGGTTTGTTTTTTTGATTAAAATTGGAATGAAGGCTAGTATGTTTATTTCCAGGCCTGCTCAGGCGAGAAATCAGTGTGAGCTCAATAGTGTAGTGAGTGTGCCTGTGATTATTGTGGTGTAGATGATGAGTTGGGCTAGGGGGTTAATTAGTACGGGAAGGGTGTGACCAACATTTTCGGGGTATGGGCCCGATAGCTTATTTAGCTGACCTTACTTTAGGATGGGGTGTGTTAGGTAGCACGGAGAAGTTTGGATTCTCAGGGGTAGGTTCAATGCCTGCAATCTTAGAAATAAGAGGGTTGGGGCCTCTATCATTTACTCTATCAAAGTAACTCTTTTGTCAGACATATTTCTAGGTTTGAGGGGGAATGCTGGAGATTGTAATGGGTGTTAGGATGTTTCATATGAGAAATGCTAGTGTGAGTGGAAGGAAGTTTTTTCATAGTAGATGTATGAGTTGGTCGTAGCGGAATCGGGGGTATGTTGCTCGAGTTCATAAGAATAGGGAGGTTAGGAGGAGCGTTTTGGTGGTAAAGCATGTTGTGAATAATTCTGGCGAGTGGGTGGGGTAGAATGTGCCTAGAAAGATTGTAGTTGTTAGGGCGTTCATTATAATAATGTTTATGTATTCGGCTATAAAGAATAGGGCGAATGGACCTGCGGCATACTCGATGTTAAAGCCTGATACTAGTTCTGATTCGCCTTCTATGAGGTCGAAGGGGGTTCGGTTTGTCTCTGCTAGTGTGGAGGTGAATCATATTATGGCTAGGGGTCATGATGGCAAGAGGAGTCAGATGTGCTCTTGTGTTGTAATGAGTATGTTAAGGTTAAATGAGCCGCTTGTTAGTAAGACTGATAGTAGGATAATAGCGAGGGTAACCTCATATGAAATTGTTTGAGCGACGGCTCGTAGGGCTCCAATTAGGGCGTAGTTTGAGTTTGATGCCCATCCTGATCATAGGATGGAGTGGACGGTTAGGCTGGATATGGCTAGGATGAACAGGAGTCCTAGGTTGAAATTGATTAGAGGGTTAGGTATGGGAAGGGGGGTTCATAGGAGGAGGGCAATGGAGAAGGCTAGGGCGGGTGCGATGGTGTAGAGAGTAGTGGTGGATGTTGAGGGTTTTAGAGGCTCTTTGGTGAAGAGTTTTATTGCATCAGCGAAGGGTTGTAGTAGTCCGTAAGGGCCTACAATGTTGGGTCCTTTGCGTAGTTGTATATAACCTAACAATTTTCGTTCAACAAGTGTAAGGAATGCTATGGCGGTTAGTGTAGATGCAACAAGGAGTATAAGGTTTGCTGTAGTCATAGTGTTAAGAAGAGGGGTTGAACCTCTGGTTTTAAAATTTTAAATTTTATGCAATTGCCGGGCTCTGCCATCTTAACAAACCCTGTTCTTGGGTGGGATTTGTAATGTTTTGTTAAATTAAGATTAGATCATTTATGGGGAGGGGGGCGCTATTGTGAAGTGGGCCCTATTTCTCTTGTCCTTTCGTACAGGGAGAAATGTTGAATAGATAGAAACCGACCTGGATTGCTCCGGTCTGAACTCAGATCACGTAGGACTTTAATCGTTGAACAAACGAACCCTTGATAGCTGCTGCACCATTAGGATGTCCTGATCCAACATCGAGGTCGTAAACTCTATTGTTGATATGGACTCTAGAATAGAATTGCGCTGTTATCCCTGGGGTAACTTGTTCCGTTGATCAAGTTATTGGGTCAATTGCAAGTATTGGTTTGCTTTGGCTTGTGTAGTCTTAGCATGGATTGTTCGGAGGTTTGACTGTGCTCCGAGGTCACCCCAACCAAAATTTTTAGTACAGGCATGGGGGTTTAAAGACCTGTGGGTTTGTGTGGTTTTTAGTTGTACTAGTAAATTGAAGCTCCGCAGGGTCTTCTCGTCTTATTAGTTCATGTCCGTCTCTTCACGGACAGGCCAATTTCACTGGTTGAAAGTAAGAGACAGTTAAACCCTCGTGATGCCATTCATGCGAGTCCCTAATTAGAGAACAAGTGATTATGCTACCTTTGCACGGTCAGGGTACCGCGGCCGTTAAACGTGTGTCACTGGGCAGGCGGTGCCTCTAATACTAGTAATGCTAGAGGTGATGTTTTTGGTAAACAGGCGGGGTTAGTTTTGCCGAGTTCCTTTTACTTTTTATAACCTTCCTTGAGGCATGCCTGTGTTGGATTAACAGTGGAAGTAATGTCAGCTTGTTTGTGTTTGTTGATATTGGACTGTTAAGTGTCGGTGAGGTTTTCGGTCTGACTTAGGCTTATGCGGTGGAGAAAATGTTCATGTTACTTATACTAACATTATTGCTTCTATGAAATGATAGATTGATCCAATGTGAGATGAGGAGTTCAGTTTTATGTTTGGTATTTTTTGGGTAGTTGATGTTGAGCTTGAACGCTTTCTTAATTGATGGCTGCTTTTGGGCCAACTATGGTGGTTATGCTTTTTACTCTCTATATAAGGTTTTTTCCTAGTGTCTAAAGAGCTGTCCCTCTTTAGACTAGCAATTGAGCTTACAAAAGGATTAAGAGGTTCTGTAGGTAAGCTCAAGGTTGAACTAAAATTCTATCTTGGATAACCAGCTATCATCAGGCTCGGTAGGCTTGTCACCTCTACCCATAAATCTTCCCACTATTTTGCTACATAGACGGGTGCGCTCTTTTAGCTGTTTTTGGGTAGCTCGTCTGATTTCGGGGGGTTTGGCTTTAGTTCTCTTTGCGAAACTATTTCTAGTTAATTCATTATGCAAAAGGTACAGAAGTTAGTTCTTGCTATTTTATGCTTGGGTGGTATTATTCTTTCCCTTACGGTACTGTGTCTATAGCGCCGAGTTAGAATTTCTATCACCTATACTTTATGTGGGTGAATGGTTTAGTGTATGGTTGTTTGGTATTAGTGTTAGTTATGTTTGGGGCTAGTGTTGGCTCAAGGTAGTCAAATTGTACTGAGATCTTCCGGGTGTAGGCCGGATGCTTTGCGTTAAGCTATACCTTGATTTATCCAAGTGCACCTTCCGGTACACTTACCGTGTTACGACTTATCCCCTCTATATAGGTATTAGGGTGTTTAGTTAATATAGTCCTTAAGTATATTTGAGGGGAGTGACGGGCGGTGTGTGCGTGCTTTATGGCCTTGTTCAATTAAGCACTCTATTCTTAATTTACTGCTAAATCCTCCTTGGACTCTTAGGTTTCATGAGAGTTATCGTGGGTTTTCTAGGATAGAAAATGTAGCCCATCTTTTTCCGTCTCATAGGCTACACCTTGACCTAACGTTTTTGCGAAAAGGGGTACTTGCGCTCACTTTGTGACCTTTATCAGGGTTTGCTGAAGATGGCGGTATATAGGCTGAGCAAGAGAGGGTGGGGTGGATCGGGGTTTATCGATTATGGGACAGGCTCCTCTAGGGGGGTGAAGCACCGCCAAGTCCTTTGAGTTTCAAGCGGTTGCTTGTAGTATTCTGGCGAGTAGTTTTGTTGGTTTAACTACTGAGGTTTAGGGCTAAGCATAGTGGGGTATCTAATCCCAGTTTGGGTCTTAGCTGTTGTGTATTCAGAGGTTTTAAAGCCACTTTCGTAGTTTATTTTATGTTAGCTAGGATTTTACAGTTTAGGTGGGGTTTAGCTTTAATTAGGCTGGGTCTAAAACACTCTCTACGCCGGTCTCTATTGGCTCGGGTTAATCGTGTGGCCGCGGTGGCTGGCACGAAATTGACCAACCCTTGGTGTAGCATAGCTTAGTTAAACTTTCGTTTATTACTAAAGGTTTGTCACTGCTGTTTCCCGTGGGGGTGTGGCTGAGCAAAGTGTTTTGAGCTGCATGTGCGTGCTTGATACTCACTCCTCTTAGTCATAGTGATTTGTAGGGCGTCTTCACTGGGGCGGGGAGGCTTGCATGTGTAATCTTGCTAAAGGTCAATAGAAAGGCCAGGACCAAACCTATTTGTCTATGGGATGTGTGAATCCATCTAGGCATTTTCAGTGTCTTGCTTTGGGGTAGGTTTAAGCTACGTAGACGAGAAGGTGGGTGTGAATGTAGGTGGCATCTTTGGGGTTGTGGGGGGGGGGGTGGTTGGTAGGGTAAGCGAAGGTTAGTTGAGGGGTTAGTAGTTAGGGCATGCATACCTAAAAGATGGAAATACAAGCTTTGGCCGGGGGAGCAGGACTTTGTTTTCGGGGTTTGGCAAAGGGTGGTTGGTAGGGTAAGCGAAGGTTAGTTGAGGGGTTAGTAGTTAGGGCATGCATACCTAAAAGATGGAAATACAAGCTTTGGCCGGGGGAGCAGGACTTTGTTTTCGGGGTTTGGCAAAGGGTGGTTGGTAGGGTAAGCGAAGGTTAGTTGAGGGGTTAGTAGTTAGGGCATGCATACCTAAAAGATGGAAATACAAGCTTTGGCCGGGGGAGCAGGACTTTGTTTTCGGGGTTTGGCAAAGGGTGGTTATGTGAAGGTCAAGGGGGGGGGGGGGGTTTGGTTAAGGTTTTTGAATTTTTTTGTAGTGTTGTGGGTTGGTTGTTGTATGTCTTACAAGCATGAATTAAATAACACATCGCTAGTAGTCATGCGGGGGCTGGAATATTGAACGTAGGTGCGATTAATAATGGCATGGACTAGGAATCAAAGGCAGGCGCATTCAGGGCGGGATGTGGTGGGAGTCAGCATGTTGCGATGGTGTTGCGTGCAGACCAGAGATAAAAAATACCAAATGCATGGGAAGCTCCAGTGACTGGTTAATAGGGTGATAGACCCGTGATCCATCGAGATGTCTTATTTAAGAGGAACGTGTGGACGGTTTTAGTTGGCATGGCCCTGAGGTAAGAACCAGATGCCGGATACAGCTCATTCTTAGCTACCCCCACGGGTCGTGGGCCCGGAGCGAGGAGGTAACACTGCTTGTGCGGGATATTGATTTCACGGAGGATGGTGAGTAAGAGAGTTCTAAGTGAGGGGGGGTCATCCGTGGTGGGGGAGGAAGGTTTGTAGTAGGTATGTACTATTGTACGACAAATAAGGTAATGTATTATGTACGGAGGACGGTCTTGCTGTCTGTGTTGGTGTGTTGTGGGTGGAGTGGGCGGGTTATGGTGTTTTCGTGGTTTGGGTTGTATGTGAGATCTCTGTTTGGTGGGTATGCTTTTTGGAGGCTGTGGGTGCGGATATGATAGTATGTGTTATGTACAGTTAAGCAGATATAGTACTATATATTATTCATGTTGGCTAGCAGTAATGCACGAATTACATAGCATATTTATGTAAAGGTGCTTGAGTTGTACTGTAGGGTTTGTACAATATAAAAGACAGAAAGTAGTTTAAGCTAGAATGCCAGTTTTGGGTGTTGGTGGTGAAGTCGAGTGCTTTCTTTCTGAGCTGTCCTAGGGGTTATGAGTCTCATCTCTAGTTTACAAGACTAGTGTATTAGTTTATACTACAAGGGCAAGTTCATTTG
>NW_027327011.1:0-23929 GCF_047675955.1 Chlorocebus sabaeus | reverse complement strand
CTCGCCAGACTTTTCACTATATAAGCATAATTAAGGCTTGACCTTTTGGTGATCAAACTCAATCTCCAGTCACCACTTCCCTCCCTGGAGGTCTTGGGGGATGGGGCTGAAATTTCTAACCCTCTAATCCTGGCTTGGTCTTTTCATTCTGAAGCTACTTAGGCCCTCTTCTTCCATCTCAAGCCCCTCAGAAGCCATCTCAGGCCCCTCAAAAGCCATCTCAGGGTTGGGCATGGTGGCTCACATCAGTAATCCCAGCACTTTGGGAGGCTGAGGCAGGCAGATAACTTAGGCCAGGAGTTCCAGACCAGCCTGGCCAACATGGGGAAACACTGTCTCTACCAAAAATACAAAAATTAGCCGGGCAGGTGGTGCGCACCTATAGTCCCAGCTACTCAGGAGGCTGAGGTACAATAATCACTTGAACTGGGAAGCGGAGGATACAGTGAGCTAAGATCACTCCACTGCACTTCAGCCTGGGCAATGAGTTTCTTTTGAGATGGTAAAAAATGTTCTGGAATTAGAGTGTGATGATGGTTGCACAAGTCTATAAATGTGTTAAAAATCACTGAACTTGGCTGGGCGTGGTGGCTCACGCTTATAAACCCAGCACTTTGGGAGGCCGAGGTGGGCAGATTACGTGAGGTCAAGAGTTTGAGACCAGCCTGGTCAACATGGTGAAACCCCATCTCTACTAAAAATACAAAAATTAGTTGGGCATTGTGGCACATGCCTGCAATCCCAGCTACTTGGGAGGCTGAGGCAGGAGATTCTCTTGAACCTGGGAGGTGGAGGTTGCTGTGAGCCAAGATTGCGCCATTGCACTCCAGCCTGGGCAACAAGAGCGAGTTTCCATCTCAAATACACAAACAAAAAACAAAATAAAACAAAAAACCACTGAACTTTAGCACTGTCCTGGGTTACAGAAAAAAATTAAAAACAAAACACAAACCCTCCACTGAACTGTACACTTTAAAGGGGTAAATTTTCTTTTTTTTTTCTTCCCCAAGATGAAGTCTTGCTCTGTCACTCAGGCTGGAGTGCAGTGGTGCAACCGCGGCTTACTGCAACCTCCGTCTCTTGGGTTCAAGCAATTATCCTGCCTCAGCCTCCTGAGTAGCTGGGATTATGGGTATGTGCCACCACACCCGGCTAATTTTTTTAATTTTTAGTAGAGATGGGGTTTCACCATGTTGGCCAGGCTGGTCTTGAACTCCTGACCTTGTCATCTGCCCACCTCGGCCTTCCAAAGTGCTGGGATTACAGGTGTGAGCCATCGCGCCCGGCCTAACGGGGTAAATTTTATGTAATCTGAATTAAATCTTCATAAAGGTGTTTAAAAATAAAAACCGGTAAGTAAAGGGCAAAATGAATACTCCTATATCCTACATGAGTCTTAATTCACCATTTTACTTTAGATTGACTTTTTAAACATTAATTCTAAAAGTAATGCAAATAGATTTTTAAAAAACTGTTGGTCAGGCACAATGCCTCATGCCTGTAATTCCAGCACTGTGGGAGACCAAGGCAGTAGCCTGAGGCCAGGAATTTGTGACCAGCCTGGACAACATAGCAAGACCCCTAGCTCTACAAAAAATAATAATAATAATTAGGGCATGGTGGTGCACACTTGTAGCCCTAGCTGCTCAGAAGGATCACTTGAGTGCAGGAGATCAAGGCTACAGTGAGCCATGGTCACACCACTGCACTCTAGCCTGGGGGGACAGAGGGAGACCCTGTATTAAAACAAAGAGAGAGAGAGTGGGGTGGGTAGTGGGGAGAGAAACGAAAGAAACAAAAAGAAAGAAAGGATGGCAGGAAGGGAGGGACAGAGGAAGGGATAGAAGGAGGAAGAAAAGCATTAAATATAAAAAAATAGAGAGGGTCAGGTGCGGTGGCTCAAGCCTACAATCCCAGCACTTTGGGAGGCTGACGCAGCTGGATCACCTGAGATCAGGAGTTCGAGACCAGCCTGGACAACATGGTGAAACCCCGTCTCTACTAAAAAATGCAAAAATTAGCCAGGCGTGGTGGCGCATGCTGTAGTCCTGGCAACAAGGGAGGCTGAGGCAGGAAAATCGCTTGCACCCAGGAGGTGGAGGTTGCAGTCAGCCAAGATCTCACCATTGCACTCCAGCCTGGGTGACAGAGCGAGACTCTGTCTCAAAAAACCAACATAAAAAAAAACCCCTTCTCCTTAATCATCCTTAGTTATTACTGACACTTCATTTTCATTACTTTTCTTTCTTTCTTTATTTTTTTGAGACAAGGTCTCGCTCTGACACCCAGGTTGGGGTGCAGTGGCCCAATCTTGACTCACCGCAGACTCGACTTCATGGGCTCAAGTGATCCTCCTGCCTCAGCTTCCCAAAGTGCTGGGACTACAGACATGAGCCACTGTGTCCGACTGTTTTCATTCCTTTCAAAGTGCCTTTTCACCAGTTCTCATTTTATCCAAGGAAAATTGAGCCTTCCTTTCTTCTTTGTATAGAAATTTTAGATACTCAGATATCTAGATGAGACCTGAGTATCTGTGCAACATGGTAGCTACTAAATACATGCAGCTATTTAATTTTTTTTTTTTTTTTTTGACAGAGTCTCGCTCTGTTGCCAGGCTGCAGTGCAGCGACCTGATCTCGGCTCACTGTAACCTCCACCTCCCGGGTTCAAGCGGTTCCCCCACCTCAGTCACCCAAGCAGCTGGGACTACAGGCGTGCACCACCACACCCAGCTAATTTTTGTATATATTTGTATTATTTAATTTTAAATTAATTATAATCTAATAAAGTAAAATATTCAATTTCTTGTTCACACTAGATACATCTTTTTCTTTTTTTTTTTTTTTTTTGAGATGGAGTCTTGTCCTGTGGCCCACTGCATTCCAGCCTGGACGACAAAGCAAGACCCTGTCTCAAAAACAAACAAAACAAAAAAAACTTCATTGCTAAAAAATGCTAATGATCATCTGAGCCTTCAACTAGTTATAATCTTTTTGCTGGTGGAGGATCTTGCCTTGATGTTAATGGCTGCTGACTGATCAGGGTAGTGATTGCTGAAGGTTAAGGTGGATGGAGCAATTTTTTTTCTTTTTCTTTTTTTTTTGAGATGGAGTCTCACTCTTGTCGCCCATGCTGGAGTGCAATGGTGTGATCTCAGCTCACTGCAACCTCCGCCTCCCAGGTTCAAGCGATTCTCCTGTCTCAGCCTCCCAAGTAGTTGAAAGGTGTAAGCCAGTGTACCCGGTCGCAACTTTTTTTTTTTTTTTTTTTGAGATGGAACTTCACTCTTATTGCCTAGGCTAGAGTACAATGGTGCAATCTCAGCTCACTGCAAACTCTGCCTCCCAGGTTCAAGTGATTCTTCTGCCTTGGCCTTCCAAGTAGCTGGGATTACAGGCATGTGCTACCATGGCCGGCTAATTTTTTGTATTTAGTAGACGCGGGGTTTTGCCATGTTGGCCAGGCTGGTCTCGAACTCCTGACCTCAGATGATCCACCCGCCTTGGCCTCCCAAAGTGCTAGGATTACAGGCGTGAGCCACTGCGCCTGGCCTGCAGTTTCTTAAAGACAACAGTGACGTCTGCTGCAGTGATTGACTTCCTTTCATTAAAGATTTCTCTATAGCATGTGATGCTATTTGATAGCATTTTACCCACAGTAGAACTTCTTTCAAAATTGGAGTCAATCCTCTTAAACCCTGTTGTTGTTTTATCAACTAAGTTTATGAAATATTTAAGGCCGGGCGCGGTGGCTCAAGCCTGTAATCCCAGCACTCTGGGAGGCCGAGATGGGCGGATCACGAGGTCAGGAGATTGAGACCATCCTGGTTAACATGGCGAAACCCCGCCTCTACTAAAAAATACAAAAAACTAGCCGGGGGAGGTGGCGGGCACCTGTAGTCCCAGCTATTCGGGAGGCTGAGGCAGGAGAATGGCGTAAACCTGGGAGGCGGAGCTTGCAGTGAGCTAAGATCTGGCCACTGCACTCCAGCCTGGGTGACAGAGCAAGACTCCGTCTCAAAAAAAAAAAAAAGAAAAAGAAAAAAAAAAGAAATATTTAAAATCCTTTGTTGTTGTTTCAATAATGTTCAAGCATCTTCACCAGGAGTAGATTCCATCTCAAGAAACCACCACATGAGCGTAGTGGCTCATGCCTGTAATCCCAGCACTTTGGGAGGCCGAGGCGGGTGGATCACCTGAGGTCAGGAGTTTGAGACCAGCCTGGCCAACATAGCGAAACCCCATCTCTGCTAAAAATACAAAAACTTAGCCGGGCATGGTGGCAGGTGCCTGTAATCCCAGCTGCTTGGTAGGCTAAGGCAAAATAATTGCTTGAACCAGGGAGACAGAGGTTGTAATGAGCCAAGATCGCACCATTGCACTCCAGCCTGAGCGGCAGAGCAAGACTCTGTCTCAAAATAAATAAATAAATAAATAAATAAATAAATAAAAATTACTCTTAGATCCATGGGCTACAGAATGGATGCTGTGTTAAGCAGTCATGAAAGTAACATTAATCTCCCTCCCTGTACGTGGCCATCAGAGCTCCTGGGTGACCAGGCGCATTGTCGATGAGAAGTAACATTTTAAAAGAATCTTTATTTCTGAACAGTAGGTCTCAACAACAGGCTGAAAATACTCAGTAAACCATGTTGTAAATAGGTATGCTGTCATCCAGGTGTTGTTGTTCCATTTATAGAGCATGGGCAGAGTAGACTTAGCATGATACTTCAGGGTCCTGGGATTTTTGGAATGGTAAATGAACACTGGCTTCAACTTAAAATCACCAGCTGCATTAGCCCCCGACAGATTCAGACTGTTCTTTGAAGTTTTGAAGGTAGGCACAGACTTCTCCTTTCTAGTTATGAAAGTCACAGATGACATCTTCTTTCAACGTGAGGTTGTTTTGTCTACATCGAAAATCTTTTTTATTGCTCATTTTTTGTTTGTTTTCTTTTGGAGACAGGGTCTTGCTCTGTTGCCCAGGCTGGAATGCAGTGGCATGATCATAGCTCACTGCAGTCTCAAAACCCTGGGCTCAGGCAATCCACTCACCTCAGCCTGCCAGGTAGCTAGGACTACAGGAAAATGCCACCACACCTGGCTAATTTTTTTATTTTTGTTAAGATTAAAAAATTGCCTTGCTATGTTGCTCAGGCTAGCCTCAAGCAATGCTCTCACCTCAGCCTCCCAAAGTGCTGGGATTAGACATTAGGCACTGTGCCTGGCCAAAAATCTGTTGTTTAGTATAGCCATCTTCATCAATGATCTGAGCTAGAGCTTCTGGATCACTTGCTGCAGCTTCTACATCAGCACTTACTGCTTCGCTTTGCACTTTTACATTATAGAGATGGCTTCTATCCTTAAACTTCACAAGCCAACCTCTGCGAGGTTCAAACTATTCTTCTGCAGCTTCCTCACCTTTCTCAGCCTTCATAGAATTGAGGAGAACTGAGGTCTTGCTCTGGATTAGGCTTTGGCTTAAGGGAATGTTGTAGCTAGTTTGATCTTCTATCCAGACTACTGAAACTTTCTCCCTATCAGCAGCAATAAGGCTGTTTCGCCTTTTTTTTTTTTTTTTTTTTTTTGAGACAGAGTCTCTCTTTGTTACCCAGGCTGGAATGCAGTGGCACAATCTCAGCTCACTGCAACCGTCACCTCCGGGGTTCAAGTGATTCTCTTGCCTCAGCTTCCCGAGTGGCTGGGATTACAAGTGTGCGCCACCACGCTCACCTAATTTTTGTATTTTCAGTAGAGACAGGGTTTCAACATGTTGGCCAGGCTGGTCTTGAGCTCCTGACCTCAGGTGATCCACCCACCTCAGCATCCCAAAGTGCTGGGATTACAGGCGTGAGCCACCACACCCAGCCTGTTTAGCTTTCTTATCATTTATTATCATTTATTTCTTATCATTTATGTGTTCACTGGAGTAGCACTTTTAATTTCCTTCGATAATTTTTCCTTTGCATTCACAATTTGGCTGTTTAGCACAAGAGGCTTAGCCTTTAGCCTCTCTCAGAGACTACTGTAGGGTTATTAATTGGTCAGATTTCAATGTTGTTGTGTCTAATTGAACCGGGAGGTGTAAGAAGAGGTAGATGGGAAATGGCTGGTCAGTAGAACAATCACAACACACAAATTTATATATTAAGGTCACTGTCATATGTGATCTTATATTTGTAGCACTCCAAAACCATTACAATAGTAACATCAAAGATTACTAATCACAGATCACCATAAAAAATACAATAATTAAAAAAAAGCTTTTTTTTTTTTTTTTTGAGACGGAGTCTCACTTTGTCTCCCAGGCTGGAGTGCAATGGCGTGATCTTGGCTCACCGCAACCTCTGCCTTCAGGGTTCAAGCGATTCTCCTGCCTCAGACTCCCGAGTAGCTGGGATTATAGGCCTGTGTCACCACACCCAGCTAATTTTGTATTTTTAGTAGAGATGGGGTTTCACCATGTTGGCCAGGCTGGTCTTGAGTTCCTGACCTCAGGAGATCCACCTGCCTTGGCCTCCCAAAGTGCTGGGATGACAGGTGTGAGCCACCACGCCTAGCCTGTAATGAAAAAGTTTTATATATTATGAGAATTACCAAAATGTGACACAGAGACATGAAGTGAGCAAATGCTTTTGGAAAAATGGTGCTAACAGACTTGCTTGATGCAGGGTTGCCATAAACCTTCAATACGTTTTTAAAAAAAAAATAAAAGAAAGAGAAAACCCTCATCATCTCTGAAGTTCAGTAAAGTGGGCCAGACACGGTGGCTCACGCTTATAATCCCAGCTACTTGGGAACCTGAGGCAGGAGAATCCTTGAACCAGAGAGTCGGAGGTTGTGGTGAGCCAAGATTGCATCACTGCACTCCAGTCTGGGCAACAAGAGCGAAACTCTTTCAAAAAAAAAAAAAAGGCCAGGTGCGGTGGCTTAAGCCTGTAATCCCAGCACTTTGTGGGGGCCGAGGCAGGCGGATCACTTGAGGTCAGGAGTCCGAGACCAGCCTGGCCAATGTGGTTGAAACAGTGTCTCTACCAAAAATACAAAAATTCGCTGTGCGTGGTTGCAGGCACCTGTAGTCCCAGCAACTTGGGAGGCTGATGCAGGAGAATCGATTGAATCCAGGAGGTGGAGGTTGCAGTGAGCCGAGATCACACCACTGTACTCCAGCCTGGGCAACAAGAGCGAAACTGTCTCAAAAGAAAAAAAAAAAAAGTTCAGTAAAGTGAAGTGCAATAAAGTAAGGTATGTCTGTGTATATTTTTACCTCTTCAATGTTTGAACCATGGGAATTTCACCTATTCAAAAAATATGTGTAAGTTTTGCTTTCAAGTCTACTGGTTTTATTAACTACATGTTTTTTGTTTTTTTGAGACAGTCTCGCTCTGTTGCCCAGGCTGGAGTGCAGTGGCACGATCTTGGCTCACTGCAATCTCCACCTCCCAGGTTCAAGAAATTCTCCTGCCTCAGCCTCCCAAGCAGCTGGGACTCAAGGCGCATGCCACCACGCCCAGATAATTTTTTGTATTTCAGCAGAAATGGGGTTTCACCATGTTGCCCAGGCTGGTCTCGAACTCCTGAGCTCAGGCAATCCACCACCTCAGCCTCCAGAAGTGCTAGGATTACAGGCGTGAGCCACCATGCCTGGCCAGCAATTACATGTTTTTATATATTTTTATTTATTTATTTATTTATTTTTTGAGACGAGTTTCACTCTGTCACCCAGGCTGTAGTGCAGTGGCATGATCTCGGCTCACTGCAAGCTCCGCCTCCCAGGTTCACGCCATTCTCCTGCCTCAGCCTCCCGAGTAGCTGGGACTACAGGAGCCTGCCACCACACCTGGCTAATTTTTTTGTTTTTGTATTTTTAGTAGAGACGGGGTTTCACCGTGTTAACCAAGATGGTCTCAATCTCCTGACCTCATGATCTGCCCGCCTTGGCCTCCCAAAGTGCTGGGATTACAGGCATGAGCCACCGCGCCCGGCTACATGTTTTTATAAATCCATTCAGTCAACTGTCTTCTTAGTGACTCTACAGTATATTCTTCTATTTCACAAATGGCGACACAATAGCTTTAGCAAAATATAAATCCTGGTTAAACCCAATTCACCATCAGGTTTATACCTTCTCCTGAGCAGGTAAACCTGACTAGAGAAAAAAACAACCCAGATGACTGATCTCATTTGATATTTACAACCACAGATGTCTGAATGACCTACTACATCTCCCTACTTAATTTACTCTACCATTCAGAGATAACTATTTTACACGTTCTCTCTCCACAAACCTCCCACACTCCTTCCCCAGTCCTTACATTTAGTTAATGATCTCCCCGTCCCTGTTTCACTGAAGAAGAAAAAAAAAAAAAGCATCAGAAGACAAAACTTACACAGTCCCACTACCATATCACTTATGAATTACAATCAGCTGTAAATAACAGACACAAACACACACTCAACAAAAGAAAATGAAAAATAGGCCTGGCGCGGTGGCTCAAGCCTGTAATCCCAGCACTTTGGGAGGCCGAGGCGGGTGGATCACGAGGTCAGGAGATCGAGACCATCCTGGCTAACACCGTGAAACCCCGTCTCTACTAAAAATACAAAAAACTAGCCGGGCGTGGTGGCGGGCGCCTGTAGTCCCAGCTACTCGGAGGCTGAGGCAGGAGAATGGCGTAAACCCGGGAGGCGGAGCTTGCAGTGAGCCGAGATCGCGCCACTGCACTCCAGCCTGGGTGACACAGCGAGACTCCGTCTCAAAAAAAAAAAAAAAAAAAAAGAAAATGAAAAATAGGAAAAAAGATTAGTGTGGCTTAAACAAAGTGTTTCATTTTCTCCCATAATAAGTCCAGGGGGAGGCAATCCAGGGCTTGTGTGACAGCTTCATGTTGTCATCAGGCACCTAGACTCTATCTTTCTCCATCCTTAGCGTATCATATGGCATAAGGTTGCTTTATTGTCATAAGAAGATTACTAGAACTCCATAGGACTCCAGCCATCTTGTCCATGTTCTAGGCAAAGAGGAAAAAAAAAAAAAGAGGCCGGGCGCGGTGGCTCAAGCCTGTAATCCCAGCACTTTGGGAGGCCGAGACGGGCGGATCACGAGGTCAGGAGATCGAGACCATCCTGGCTAACACGGTGAAACCCCGTCTCTACTAAAAACACAAAAAACTAGCCGGGCGTGGTGGTGGTCGCCTGTAGTCCCAGCTACTCGGGAGGCTGAGGCAGGAGAATGGCGTAAACCCGGGAGGCGGAGCTTGCAGTGAGCTGAGATCCGGCCACTGCACTCCAGACCGGGCGACAGAGCGAGACTCCGTCTCAAAAAAAAAAAAAAAAAAAAAAAACCTATCAATCCTGTTTTAGAAACTTTCTCAGAAGCCCCACCAAACAACTTCCACTAACATTTCACCAGAACTTAGTCACATGGACACCACCAGTTGGAACAGAAGCTGAGGACCCTGTTCCTAACGAAATCAGGGTTCTGTTACTAAGGAAGAGAGGGAGAATTAGGAGAGATAACCTATTTTGTTGTTCTTCTTTTTTAAAGATGAGGTTTTGCAGCCAGGCACAGTGGCTCACACCTGTAATCCCAGCACTTTCGGACGCTGAGGCAGGCAGATCACCTGAGGTTGGGAGTTCCAGACCAGCCTGACCAACATGGAGAAACCCCATCTCTACTAAAAATACAAAATTAGCCAGGCATGGTGGCACATGCCTGTAATCCCAGCTACTCGGGAGGCTGAGGCAGGAGAATCACTTGAACCTGGAGGTTGCAGTGAGCCGAGATCACGCCATGGTACTCCAGCCTGGGCAACAAGAGTGAAACTCCATCTCCAAAAAAAAAAAAAATGTTGCCCAGACTGGACTCAAACTCCTAGTCCCAAAGGATCCTCCTGCCTCAGCCTCCCGAGTTGTTGAAAGGCATCACTGTATGCCACCATCCCTGGCTGAAATTACCTATTTCCTGGTTCACTGGAGTGGAAGAGAAAAAAGGAAGTAATCAGAAGAGAAATTCTACAAGTTCCACCACTAAATCTAACTGCCAACCGATTAATCCCTCCTCGAATTCTGGCTTCCTCCTGTGTGTCAGCAGATGAACATTGTGCTCCTTTCCAAGGTGAACCCCTCCATGGTGCACTGGGCGCCTTCCCATTTCACTACTCTAAAGCTTTGCTCCTTTTCCTCACCACATGGATTTTACCTTTTGGTTTTTTTCTCATTAGCAAATAAATATGCTAAAATAGCTCCCACCTTAGAAACAAAAACAAAAACAAAACTCCTTCTTTTATTGAACATCTCTATCCAGCTCTCCTGGTTATTACTCTTCTTTCTAACCCCTTAAGGCAAAAATCCTCAAAAAAAGGTTTTAAATTCTCCTTCCTCCACTTCCTTGCCATGAATTCTCCCTTGAACTTACCCCAATAAGGCCTTAATTCATCCCTATTGCTCCACTGAAGCCACTCTTGTCCAGGTCACCACTGAAATCTAATAGCTGATTCTCAGACCCCATGTTACCCAGCCTCCCAGAAGGCAGTTCAGAAAGCATAGTTATCACCTGCTCCTGCTTGAAACACTTTCTTCATTTGGTTTCCAGAATATCAAACTCTTCATTATTTTCTTTCTTCTGTTTTTTTGGAAACACAGTCTCACTCTGTTACCCAGGCTGGAATGCAGTGGCACGATCATGACTTACTGTAACCTTCACCTCAAGGGCTCCTACGTCAGTCTCCCAAGTAACTGGTACCACAGGTGCACACCACCACGCCTGGCTAATTTTTGTATTTGTTGTAAAGAAGGGATCTCCCTATGTTGCCACAGCTGGTCTCCAACTCCTGGGCTCAAGCAATCCTCCCACCTTGGCCTCCCCAAGTGCTGGTGTTATAGGTGTGAACCACTGCACCCAGGCCATTATTATCTTCCAACATCACTGTCTGCTCCTTTTACTTTACACTACTAGATCCTCTTTCTAATTTTTATAAGCTGGAGTGCTCTGGGGTTCAGTCCTTGGACCTCTTCCTTTTTTTTTCAGACAGAGTCTCGCTCTGTTGCCCAGGCTGGAGTGCAGTGGTACAGTCTCAGCTCACCACAACCTCTGCCTCCCGGGTTCAAGCGATTCTCCTGCCTCAGCCTCCCGAGTAGCTGGGACTATAGGCGCATGCCACCATGCCCAGCTACATTTTGTAATTTTAGTAGAGACAGGGTTTCATTATGTTGGCCAGGCTTATCTTGAACTCCTGACTGTGATCCGCTCACCTAGTCTTCCCAAAGTGCTGGGATTACAGGCATGAGCCACCATGCCCAGTTGGATCTCACCTGTTCCCCAGGTGATCTTATCCACTTTCTATACTGATGACTTCTAAATTCATCTCCAACATGACCTCCCCTCTGCACTTTTTAACCAACTATTACTGCCTAATCAACATCTCTGCTTAGATTTAACTCACTGTATCTCAAACTTAACATGTCCAAAACTGAACTTATGATTATTTCCATTTCTCTATACCTCCTTTAGTATCCCCAGTATTGCTCAGACCAAAAATCTAGGGGTCATGATTGACTCCTCTCTTTCTTTCTCACAGCCAAAACTCATTAATAAATCCTGTCAGTTCTATCTTCAAAATACACTCAAAGGGCCGGACGTGGTGGCTCTTGCCTATAATCCCAGCACTTTGGGAGGCCAAGGCAGGCGGATCACGAGGTCAGGAAATCAAGAATGTCCTGGCTAACATGGTGAAACCTCACATCTACTAAAAATACCAAAAAAAAAAAAAAAAAAAAAAAAAAAAACATTAGCTGGGTGGGGTGGCACACGCCTATAGTCCCAGCTACTTGGGAGCCTGAGGCAGGAGAATCACTTGAACCCAGGAGGCGGAGATTGCAGTGACTCCACCACTGCGCTCCAACCTGGGCGACAGAGCAAGACTTCATCTCAAAAACAAAACAAAACAAAACAACTCACATTTCCACCACTTCTTACCAACTCAACAATATCACCATGATTCAAGCCACTATCACCTCTTGTTTGCATTACTGCCCATTCCCTTCTAGTTAGTCTTCTTTCTTCCACTCTTAACCTCCTGTGGTTTACTCTCACAAAAGCCAGAGCAATGCTCTTAAAATCTAAAATAGAACATGTCACACCTTTGCTCAAAACTATCTAATAGCTTCTCATCATTTTTAGAATAAAACACAAAATCTCTCCATGCCTAATAACACTATTACATGAGCTAGACCCTGGCTACCTCTCCAATCTCATTTCATAACACTCTCCCCCTCACTCACTACTCTACTCTGGCCTCATTGACCTTCTTGTTACTGCTTTGAAAAGATATACACATCCAGTTGCCAGTCCAGCATAAAAGAAGCTTGGAAGTCACCGCTCCATGATAACAACAAGTAAAAGCTGAACAAAGTAAAAAATCAACAGCTCCCTCTTTTTTAAACTGCTTCATGCAGAGCAGGGCTAAGTCATAGGCAGTGCATCCAGAGCTGCCAACAACTCTTTATAGATCTGTAGGAGAAACTAGGTCAAAAAAGTAAAGGAGGCTGGGCGTGGTGGCTCACGCCTGTAATCCCAGCACTTTGGGAGGCTGAGGCAGGTGGATCAAGAGGTCAGGAGATCAAGACCATCCTGGCTAACAGGGTCTCTACTAAAAATACAAAAAAGTTAGCCAGGCATGGTGGTGGGCACCTGTAATCCCAGCTAATCCAGTGGCTGAGGCACGAGAATTGTTTGAACCCGGAAGGTGGAGGCTGCAGTGAGCCGAGATGGCGCCATTGCACTCCATTCTGGGTGACAGAGCAAAACTGTTTAAAAAAGAAAAAAGAAAGAAAAATCACATAATCGTATCAACAGATGTAGAAGTAGCATCTGACAAAGTCCAACACTCATTCATGATAAACTCTCTTGGTAAACTAGGACAGAGGATAATTTTCTCGACTTGATCAAGAATATCTACAAAATCCCTACAGCTAACATAATACTTAAAAGTGAGAAATTAGAAGCTTTCCCACTAAGGTCAGGAACAGGCAAGCATGTCCCTTCTCACCACGCCAGCGAGACTTATTCTATTCACTGTTATATCAACTCAACACTTATAAAGAGTACCTGCCATGATAGGCTCCCAATAAATACTTGTCCAATAAATAAATAAATAAAAATAGACACCATATTGTTTTCTATATATTTAATACAATGGACATTTTCTAGTCTTTACCCTATTTAACCTGTAGCATTTGACACTGCAGCATTTGACACTGTACTTGCTCAAAACTCTACCTGGATTGTAAAACCCCCAGTTCTTCCTCTTTGATCATTCTTTCTCAGACTCCTTTTATTTGTTTGTTTGTTTATTTTTGAGATGGAGTCTCACTGAGCCGCCCAGGCTGGAGTGCAGTGGTGCGATCTCAGCTCACTGCAACCACTGTCTCCTGGGTTCAAGTGATTCTCCAGTTTCAGCCTCTTGAGTAGCTGGGATTACAGGCACCCGCCATCATACCCGGCAGCTTTAGGAGAGATGGGGTTTCAGCATGTCAGCATGTTGGCCAGGCTGGTCTTGAACTCCTGACCTCAGGTGATCCGCCTGCCTTGGCCTCCCAAAGTGCTAGGATTATAGGCATGAGCCACTGTGCCTGGCCCAGACTTTTTTTTTTTTGAGATAGAGTCTTGCTCTGTTACCCAGGCTGGAGTGCAGTGGCACAATCTCGGCTCACTGCAATCTCTGCCTCCCAGGTTCAAGCAATTCTCCTGCCTCAGCCTCCTAAGTAGCAGGGACTACAAGCACACGCCACCACACCTGGCTAATTTTTGTATTTTTTTAGTAGAGATGGGGTTTCATATGTTGGTCAGGATGGTCTCGATCTCCTGATCTTGTGATCCACCTGCCTCGGCCTTCCAAAATGCTGGGATTACAGGCGTGAGCCAACGTGCCCAGCCCCAGACTCCTTTTATAAGCTCATTTTCTCTACTTTAAATGTGATCATTCTTTCAATTCCTTACTAAGGCCAGGTCCTCTATCTACTTCAGGGTTCTCTATTAAGACCACCACTTTCAGCCAGGCATGGTGGCTCATGCCTATAATCCCAGCACTTTGGAAGGCTGAGGTGGGTGGAGGGTGGATCATGAGGTCAGGAGTTCAAGACCAGCCTGGCCAACATGGTGAAACCCTGTCTCCACTAAAAATTCAAAAATTAGCTGGGCCTGATGGCAAGCACCTGTAATTCCCAGCTACTTGGGAGGCTAAGGCAGGAGAATTGCTTGAACCCAGGTGGTAGAGGTTGCAGTGAGCCAAGATTACACCACTGCACTCCAGCCTGGGTGAGAATGAGATTCCGTATCAAAAAAAAAAAAGGAAAGAGAAAGAAAGGAAGGAAGGAAGGGAGGGAGGGAGGAAGGGAAGAAAGGAAGAAAGGAAGAAAGGAAGAAAGGAAGAAAGGAAGAAAGGAAGAAAGGAAGAGAAGGAAGGAAGGAAGGAAGGAAGAAAGAAAGAAAGAAAGAAAGAAAGAAAGAAAGAAAGAAAGAAAGAAAGAAAGAAAGAAAGAAAGAAAGAAAGAGAGAAAGAGAAAGAAGAAAAGAAGGAAAGAAAAAGAAAAAAGAGAAAAACACCACAAAAAAAAAGAAAGAAAAGCACCACTTTCCTAGTGCTACACATTCCCCCTGAGTTGTCTTACCCATTCCCATAGTTTAATTACCATTTTCATACTGAAGGTTCAAAATCTGTATCTCTCTCCCCTCTCCATATCTGTAAGCATGTTTGCCTGACATCTCTAAGCATATGTACTATAGACATTTAAACCTCAAAATGTGTTAAAAACTGACCTTTTCTTACTTCCCGCCCATTTCTTTCTTCAATAATTTGATCTCAGTGAAAAGCACCACGATTCACTCAGTTATTTAAATGAGAAACCTTTGCCGGGTGCAGTGGTTCACACTTGTAATCCCAGCACTTTAGGAGGCCGAGGTGGGCGGATAGCTTGAGGTCAGGAGTTCGAGAACCCCCTGGCCAACATGGTGAAACTCGGTCTCTACTAAAAATACAAAAATTAACCAGGTGTGGTGGCACACATCTGTAATCCCAGCTACCTGGGAGGCTGAGGCAGGAGAATCACTTGAACCCGGGAGGCAGAGGTTGTGGTGAGCTGAGATTGTGCCACTGCACTGCAGCCTGGGCAACAGAGTGAGACTCTGTCTCAAAAACAAATAAATAAATAAATGAGAAACCTACAAAATAACCTCCATTCCTAACTTTACCTCACATCCCATATCCAATCAATCACAAAGTTCAATATTCAACTTTTTAAAAATTACATATTAAGCACCTACTATGTGTCAGGTATTGTTCTTGTCTCTAGGGATAAAGTCTGCTTGCGTTGGCTTACATTATAAGGACATTTACTATTTCCTTTATTCATTAATATTTATTTAGTTTCCTTAATTTATTATTTAATTAATAAATGTGGAGATAAGTTGGTTTTAAGGTTGGGTCGATAGCTTCACAATATCAGACCACTGCACTGAACTGGCATCTTTATGATTCTCTTTGCATTAGACCCTCAAGGTCTTAAGTTGGCTCTAGGCATCGTATCTTCAAAGAACATTTCCAAAGCAGAAAGCAAAGGGAGAGGGGTGAAACAAAAGGGATTTCCTCAAGGGGGTAATCTCTTTTTATCAGAGAAGAAAACCATTCCCAGAAACTCCTCAGCTGACTTGCCTCTTTATGTCCCGTTGGTCAGAATCGGCTCCAATGATGAAGGAAACTGAAAAAGCAAGTATCTGGCAAAGGGAAACAAGGTTGCATTAATGTGTCCCCGGGGACCGAGCCCAGGAATACCCTTTAAACAGTGGCAGTTTAAAGGAGGTTCTCTTAGCAAGGAGGAATGGAAGAAGGTGGTTTTTGAAAGGGCAACCAAGATTGACTTCCGCAAAAAGAGACATGGAGTTTACAGAAAAGAAGAAACTTTAAACAAGTAAATAAATGTACAAACAAGGTAATATCAGATTCTGTAAGAGCTGTGAAATAAGAGTGGTGTGATAAAAAGTGGTGGCCATATTTTGAAAGTAAATTGATAACATTAACTAATGGGACTGAATGTATGAGAAAAAGGTGATTCCAAGTTGATACTGATTCCCATTCATAAATGAAGCTCGAGAAAGATAATTAAGGGTCTGAGGTCATACCACTATTAACTGACAAAGCTAGAATTGAATCTAGTCCTATCTGACACCACCAAAGTCAATTTTCTATTTCCCCCCTCCCTTTTTTTTTTGTTTGAGACAGAGTCTCACTCTGTCACCCCGGCTGGAGTGCAATAGCATGATCTCTGCTCACTGCAACCTCCACCTCCTGGGTTCAAGTGATTCTCATGCCTTGGCTTCCCAAGTAGCTGGGATTACAGGCACGTGCCACCAGGGCCAACTAATTTTTGTATTTTTAGTAGACGGGGTTTCGCCATGTTGGCCAGGCTGATCTACTACTGGCCTCAAGTGATCTACCTGCCTCGGCCTCCCAGAGTGCTGGGATTATAGGCCTGAGCCACTGCACCCATCCCAAAGTCAATTTTCTTTCCCCAATACCATCTATCTGTGGAAAAGCAGATGTAAATTTGTAACACTGGGATGAATAAGAATGAAGGTCAAGTATTTAAAAATAGTTAACACTTGGTAAATTGTTGCCATTTGTTACTTTACTTGTACAACTAGTGAAATGAACAAAATATTTTGTAAACTTCTGTGTCTAAACCACACTATGGAAACTATCAAAAACAGTTACCCACTGCTTAGAACAGTAGCAAATGGCCATGATATTATGTAGCAAAAAACGAGATTAACTCTAATTGCATCACAGGGTTTCCCACTACACCAAAGACTCAAAGTAAACAGTTACAGGCCTGAAAGAGTACAACAAAAGAAAGGCTTATATAATCAATTAAAATGTGCAGACAGACTGGGCCCAGTGGCCTGTACTGCAATCTCAGCAGTTTGGGAGGCCAAGGTGGGAGAATCGATTGAGCCCAGGAGTTCGAGACCAGCCTGGGTAACATAATGAGACTCCACCTCTACAAAAATAAAAAATTAGCCAGGCAAAGTGGTCCTTGCCTCTAGTCCCAGCTACTGAGAAGGCTGAGGTGTGAGGATCACTTGAGCCTGGGAGGTGGAGGCTGCAGTGAGCCATGATCATACCACTGTAGTCCAGCCTAGGCGACAGAGTGAGACCCTGTCTTGGGGGAGGAAAAAAAATGTCAAGACAGTAAATACAACTGTGTTTATGTTCCAGACGTAGACAACTACTATTTACTCGTGTGTGTGTGTGTGCATGTGTGTGTGTGCGTATAGGTATGTATAATAAATAGAGGCCGAGCATGGTGGCTCATGCCTATAATTAATCCCAGCACTTTGAGGCCAAGGCAGGTGGATCACTTAAGGTCAGGAGTTCAAGACCAGCCTGGCCAACATTGTGAAACCCCGTCTCTACTAAATTACAAAAATTAGCTGGGTGATGGTGGCGCACATCTGTAATTCCAGCTACTAGGGAGGCTGAGGTGGGAGAATCACTTGAACCTGGCAGGCTGAGGCTGCAGTGAGCTGAGATGGCATCACTGCACTCCAACCTGAGCGATAGAGCAAGACTCTGTCTCAAAAAGAAAACAACAACAACAACAACAAAGGCTGGGGGCGGTGATTCACGCCTGTACTCCCAGCACTTTGGGAGGCCAAGGCGGGCGGATCACCAGGTCAGGAGTATGAGACCAGCCTGGCCAATATGGTGAAACCCCATCTCTACTAAAAATATAAAAAATAGGCTGGGCACAGTGGCTCATGCCTTTAATCTCAGCACTTTGGGAGGCCAAGGTGGGCAGATCACCTGAGGTTGGGAGTTTGAGACCAGCCTGACCAACATGGAGAAACCCTGTCTCTACTAAAAATACAAATACAAAAAGTTAGCTGGGCGTGGTGGCGCATGCCTATAATCCCAGCTACTCGGGACACTGTGGCAGGAGAATCGCTTGAACCTGGGAGGTGGAGGTTGCAGTGAGCTGAGATTACGCGCCATTGCACTCCAGCCTGGGCAACAAGAGCGAAACTCTGTCTCAAAAAAAAATATATATATATATATAGATTGATAGACAGATAGATGTAAAATTAGTAAGGCGTGGTGGCGCATACCTGTTGTCGCAGTTACTCGCGAGGCTGAGGCAGGAGAATCACTTAAACCTGGGAGGCGGAGGTTGCAGTGAGCCGAGATCATGCTGCTGCACTCCAGCCTGGGAGACAGAGCGAGACGCTGTCTCAAACAAACAAAACAAATAGACCTATGTAGGTTAAGTATGGATTTAAAAAAAAGTCAGACTTTCCTGTCAGGTAATAAAGAGGAGGCAGACTGGGCATGGTGGCTCATGCCTATAATCCTAGCACTTTGGGAAGCCAAGGCGGGCAAATCACTTGAGGCCAGGAGTTCGAGACCAGCCGGGGCAACATGGCAAAACCCTGTTTCTACTAAAAATATAAAAAATAGCCAGGTGTCGTGGCGCATGCCTGTAATCCCAGGTACTTGGGAGGCTGAGCCACAAGAACTGCTTGAACTCATAAGGCAGAGGTTTCAGTGAACTGAGATTATCACTGCACTCCAGCCTGTGCAACAAAGCAAGGCTCTGTCTCAAAAAAGAAACCAAAAAAAAAAAAAAAAAAAAAAAAAAACAAGAAAAAATAAAGAAAGAAAAGGAAAAAGAGGCAAAATAAATTTATCATTATTCAATATTCTTCTGGCATAAAAATGTTTACAGTTGGGTGTGATGGCTCATGCCTATAATCCCAGCACTTTGCGAGGCTGAGGCAGGCAGATTACATTGGTCCAGGAGTTTGAGACCAGCCTGGGCAATGTGGAAAAACCCCATCTCTACAAAAAAAAAGAAAAAAAAAAAAACAACCATATATATAAAACTACCCGGGTGTGGTGGCACGTCTATGGTCGCATTCACTCAAGAGGCTGAGATGGAAAGATCCCTTAAATTCCAGAGGTGGAGGCTGCAGTGAGTTGAGTTCCCACCAACGCACTCACTCCAGCCTAGGCAACAGAGCAAGAGAGACCCTGTTCCAGACAAAAAAAAAAAAAAAAAAGTTAGGGAAACACAAGTATAGGGGAGCCAGGCCAGGCGCAGTGGCTCACGCCTGTAATCCCAGCACTTTGAGAAGCTGAGGTGGGCGGATCACGAGGTCAGGAGATCAAGACCATCCTGGCTAACACAGTGAAACCCCATCTCTACTAAAAATACAAAAAATTAGCCGGGTGTGGTGGCGGGCGCCTTGAGGCAGAAGAATGGCGTAAATCCAGGAGGCGGAGCTTGCAGTGAGCCGAGATTGCGCCACTGCACTCCAGCCTGGGCGACAGAGCCAGACTCCATCTCAAAAAAAAATAATAATCAATTCCATCTTAAAACTAGCAAGGTACATTTCTTGCCAGTCACGATCCATGGTCATAAGATGTTTACAGCTAAGGAAGCAGTTTTTTGGTTTTTTTTGGTTTTTTTTTTTGAGACAGAGTTTCACTCTTGTCACCCAGGCTGGAGTGCAATAGCGCGATCTCAGTTCACTGCAACCTCTACCTCCAGGGCTCAATTGATTCTCCTGCCTCAGCCTCCCAAGTAGCTGGGATTACAGGAGCCTGCCACCACACCCGATTAATTACTGTATTTTTAGTAGAGATGGGGTTTCACCATGCTAGCCAAGGTGGTCTTGAACTCCTGACCTCAGGTGATTCACCTGCCTCCGCCTCCAAAGTGCTGGGATTACAGGTGTGAGCCACCACGCCCGGCAGGAAGCAGCTTAATAATGTCTGCAAGGAGAGTTTGAGATCAATCTGGGAAACATGGCTGTCCTCTACAAAAATACAAACATTTCCTGGGCACCTGTAGTCCTAGCTACTTGGGAGGCTGAGGTAGGAGGACTGCTTCAGCCAGGAGGTCAAGGCTGCAGTGAGCTGTGATCATACCACTGCTCTCCATCTCCAACGTAGGCTACAGAGCAAGACAATGTCTCAAAAACAAAACAAAAAGACTCCTATAAAAGTAGAGTTTAGACAAGGCTTGGTAGTTCAGGCCTATAATCTCAGTACTTTGGGGGGCCAAGGCTGGAGAATCGCTCGAGGCCAGGAGTTCAGACAAGCCTGGCCAACATAGCAAGACCCCATCTGGGAAAAAAAAAAAAACCAGAAAAAGGAAAAAAAGCACCCTCTGAGTATCAGTTGGTTTTTACTCTTCCTAGGACTTTTGATCACTATCTTGTTATTATTAATCTTTTGCCCTTGCTTGTTTAACCTCTTGAAGTTTGTGTCTACTAGATTACAACAATCCAACATAAAGAGGATGCTGGCACAAGGCTTCCAATCCATACCAACTTCTGACCTGGGAAATAAAGACATATTGCCTTTAGGTCCCTCAGATCAGGCATCCAAAGATTTTTACTTCTTCAGTACTGGGGAGGGCTATGCCCATTGAATCATCAGAACATTGCAGGGCGTGCAGATCACAAGGTCAATAAAGACATATTGCCTTTAGGTCCCTCAGATCAGGCATCCAAAGATTTTTACTTCTTCAGTACTGGGGAGGGCTATGCCCATTGAATCATCAGAACATTGCAGGGCGTGCAGATCACAAGGTCAAGAGAACGAGATCATCCTGGCCAACAAGGTGAAACCCTGTCTCTACTACAAATACAAAAATTAGCTGGGCGTGGTGGCATGTGCCTATAGTCCCAGCTGCTCAGGAGGCTGAGAAGGGAGAATTGCTTGAACCGGGAGGCAAAGGTTGCAGTGAGCTGAGATCGCTGCCACTGCACTCCAGCATGGCGACAGAGCAAGACTCCATCTCAAAAAAACCCTAGGGCTAGGGTAACACAATTTCAAAATCAATTCCAAATTTAAACTAGCAAAGCATATTCCTTACCAGATACAACCTGTGGTCATAAGATGTTTACAGCTAAGGAAGCAGTTTAATAATGCCAGCAAGGGACCAGGCATGGTGGCTCATGCCCATAATCCCAGCGGATCATGAGGTCAAGAGATCGAGACCATCCTGGCTAACACGGCGAAACCCCGTCTCTACTAAAAATACAAAAAATTAGCCGGGTGTGGTGGCAGGTGCCTGTAGTCCCAGCTACTAGGGAGGCTAAGGCAGGAGAATGGCGTGAACCTGGGAGGCGGAGTTCGCAGTGTGCCACTGCACTCCAGCTTGGGTGACAGAGCAAGACTCCATCTCAACAACAACAACAACAACAAAAAAAAAAAAGCTGGCAAGGACAAATTCCTATGACAACAAAATGTTCAGATGTCCCAATATCACATAACAATTCCCCCCCCCTTTTTTTTTTGGAGATGGAGTTTCGGTCAAAAAAATAAAATGAAATAAAAAGAAGTTCTCTTTTAGTTTGATTACTCTCTGAAACCTGAGGTATAATCAAGACCTTAAAAAAAAAAAAAAAGAAAAAAAAAAAGGCCCTCAAATACTTCCTCATTCACAACAGGGAATACACAGATAAAAGCTAATAGTTTTAGGAAGGAAGGTATCTGGGGAGACATATAGGCCCCTGGGAGGAAATCCCTGAAGTGGTGGCTCTGATAATCTGCAGAGAGCTAGAAGGGAGGTTCTCCCCTCCCCTAGAAAAATCTATCCCAAGACCATAAACTACATTGCTAATCCTTGGAAATACATAAAGTGGTTAGGGTTAAAGGGTGGCTTCAAAATGGTTCTAGCAGAAACCTATTGCGTTACTAAACTATTCAAATCATTTGCCCAGAGATAGCTTTTCTGGATAAAATAGCTTTATCCAGAGCCTACAGCAAAATGGAGTTCAGCAGGGTGGTTCCCTAACATTCATTCTTCCCGTTAAAGCAAGCTTATGATTTTCAGATTCGTTTTAAGAATAAGAGTGGGGGTGGTCCGATGATAGTGGGTTATCAGAACTTATTAATATTAGTGTCACTAAAATTAGTATACCATCCCTCACTGCTAAAATTGACAGGCTTTTTTTTTTTTTTTAAGAATAAGAAGAGGAACAAAATAAGTGAGAACAATATTCAAATATATTCCTGCCTCCTCTACCCAGTAGGAAAAATGTGTGCAAATTTGGATTTTGAATCAAATGCCTTTAACAAGACTACCAAAACTATCAGAAATAAACAAGAACCTCTTGGTCTGCAGGTCAGGTTCAGATGGGTGGAGACACACATATATAGACATACACATACATAACTCCTTACAACATACACTTATTAACCACATAAATTTGCTATTTGTCTGAAATTCGGTGCGAAGGATGAAGGCTGCACCAAATTTTAATAGGCTAATAACCGAATATGAACTATGAATTTTTAGTGTTTTAGGTTTAACCTTTTTGTTCCTCCTATACTGGGCAGATATTCTGAATAGTAACATCAATACGTTTCGGCTAGGACCATTTTAAAGCCACATTTTAAACCTAACCACCTTCTGCATTTCCAAGGATTAGCAATGTGGTTTATCGTCTTGAAATAGATTTTCCAGGGGCGGGGCGGAGGGAGACCTAGTCTACTCCTATAATGTGGGCCTCCAAGTACTAAGCTATAACCAATTGATGTATCTTGACACAAGGCCAAGCAGTCTTATTTACAAAACTCTTAAGTTGCACAAGGAATCTCTACTTCCTAACATCCTTCAGTGTCAATTTATTTCCTCCCTATCCAACTATTTCCTCACTTCTTCAACTCAGCTACCACCACTGAAATGTGTTTTTAAATCTCCTTTTCAAAAAGCCCCTACGACTGTTCCATAAAATTGATGGCTTAGATCTAAAATTGGGGCCTACTTTGCCCTTTTAACAGCTTCAATGTTAAATGCTTGGGCACTCTTCGAATGACTGAATATCTACTTGCTTTCAGCATTTGGTACTCTTACTTTGGAGAACAAGTCATTACAGTAAACCATGTACACCTATTCGGTTTTCTAAAGCTCGCGTTTTTCACATTATCAGGTAAGTACAGAATGCACTGCCTTAAAAGGAACTGCGAAAATAAAAAGGCAAAACTCACTGACAAACTGTGGCAACACGAAATTAATCAGCTGAGCTATCCGAACCACAACTTTCTGCATTTCACGGTGCTTCGTCTTTCAAATTGTATGGCTCGCTCAAGTCCTAGGCTTCCTCCGAATTAAGTCAAGCCTCGTCACCCATTCCCTGATCGGTGTCTTTCCGACTCGCGCCCGCCCCTCGCCAGGCCCTCGCAGCCATGCGCCGCACACTGCAGCACTGGCGCGCGCGGCCCGCAGGCGCGGCGGACCCCGCCCTGCGGCCGCGCGAAGGGAGGGGGCTCGGGGCCCGGAACCCGCCTCTGCGGCGGCCAGGCCGGGCGCCCAGTGGGCGCACGGGGCCGGAGGAGGGGCCCGCGGCCGCAACACCGCCTGTGCCCGCCCCCTCTCCAAACCCGCTACTTAAGAGGCTCCAGCGCCGGCCCCGCCCCAGTGCGTTACTTACCTCGACTCTTAGCTTGTCGGGGACGGTAACCGGGACCCGGTGTCTACTCCTGCCGCCTTCGCCTCCTAATCCCTAGCCACTATGGTGAGTGAGCCGCGCGGCTCCCGGCTGCTTTCAGGGAAGCAGGGAAAAGCGAGCCGGCGGGGCACGGGGGCCCTGTATACAGCCGGGGAGGTCTGGTTCCAGAGCCGTCCGTTTGGAGGGCGGAAAACAAGGCGAGAGGCCCGGGCGGGAGTGGTGAGACCTCGGTGTGTGTAAATAGCTGGGGCCCGGAAAGGTCGAGGGGCGCCAGGATTTCTTATCGGACTCTGGAAGGGATGAGGGGGTCCGGCTGCCTTCTGCCGTATCCGGAGCTCTCTTTCAGCGCGTAACTCTGTACTGGGAGCGGTCCCTCGAGTCCCCGCAGTCCTTTCCAGCGCATGCCCTTCCC